>NW_015387864.1:18758-64544 GCF_001527695.2 Protobothrops mucrosquamatus
AAATCCACTTTTGCTAAGCTGCCCTACATTCACAACTGCTCCTCACTCTTATATCCTTCAAGAATTCTCTAAATCTTCCATGGGAAAAAATAAATCAGTCATGCTTTTTAATTAAATCCCTGTCAAGTAGATGTTCAAGTTGATTGGTCCTAACTCCAATATCTGAAACATATATTTTTAAGCAGAATGTTTTTAAAAAATTTTTTAAAAAAAATTGTATCAACTTTCAGAAAAGGATAAAATAGAAAAAAGGAAAAAAGGGAGTTGTTGGGGAAAAGAAAAGTGATAGAAAAAGCAAACTCAGGAGTACAAAGAGAAAGAAAAAGAAGAAAAAAGGAAAAGACAAAGGAATAACTTCCCTTTTCTTTGATACAAATACAAATATAAAATACATTAGCCTCTTACTGTAAACTTAAGACTAGACTAGACTAGACTAGACTAGACTAGACTAGACTAGACTAGAATAGAATAGAATAGAATAGAATAGAATAGAGCTGGAAGGCACCTTGGAGATCTTCTAGTCCAGCAGTTCTCAACCTATGGGTCGCGACCCCATTTGGGGTCGATCGACCATTTCACGGGGGTCACCAAGCAAGGCTGTCCGCCATTTTTTTCCCCCTTTTCCGGCGGGTGCCTTACCTCCCTTGGGCTGGGCCAGCTGGTGGTCGGCCTGCTCCATCTCTGCCACTTGCCAGCTACGCCTCGGCCGGTGCAGGGGGCAGAACCACGCATGCGCGGCGCTCCCAGGCAGGGAAAGTCCTTAACTTACAACCGGTTGGGTAGTCCTCAACTTATGACCGGTTTAGTCCTCGACTTACAACCGGTTGGGGGTCGCGGCATTAAAAAGGTTGAGAACCACTGTTCTAGTCCAACCCCCTGCTCAGGCAGGAAACCTATACCATTTCAGACAAATGGTTGTCCAATCTCTTCTTTAAAAACTTCCAGTATTGAAACATTCACAACTTCTGGAGGCATTTGATTAATTGTTCTAACTGTCAGGAAATTTCTTCTCAGTTCTAGGTTGCTTTTCTCCTTGAAAAATGATACACATTATTTCTATAATCATAAACAGTTCTAATTGTCAAATCCCCAAATTAAATTTTCATTTCTTTCGGTTTCTAGAAAGAAGTACAACAGTTGTTTCCAAGTGGAAACAACATTAGATAAAATATTTTCTGATTACAGAGTAATCAGTTTTGCTATCTCAGCCAATCCATTTTTTCATTGTAGAAATTTGTAAATCCTTCCATCTCTGCATACAAGAATCTCACTGCTGTTGTCAAGCATAGAAACAAAGTCCCATGTTTGTCTGGTGCCAATTCCTGATTATCTGGATGTTGGCTGCTGGAGAGGACATGTTCTGGTCATTTCATTTCCTTTTTAGGTTTTTTTATTCTCTCTTTCGAATGGCAGGTAAACATGGTTCATTTTCTATTTATCTACTGATAGCTGATTTGTCTGAATACTAAACCTCCCTATTGTGTTTTTTTGCTTTTGCTTAGTTTTGCAATTGAAAATATGATTGAATCTTTCTCTTTGTTGTGAGATTAAGGAGTTTTCATTGTGCCTTCTGACTGCTAGTTGATGTTCATGGATGTGCTCTACTAGTGTTCTGCCTGTCTACCCTACATAATGGTGGTTATAGTCCTTACCATGTACAGTATGTTCCGAAGGACTCCTGCTTGTTCTGCCTGGGCTATTGGATCTTTTAATTAATTTAAGATATTGTGTAAATCTTTACTTGGTTTGTTTGCTACAGTGATATCATGTGGTTGTAATAATCTGTTATTGTCCCTGAGATGCTGATTGTTTCTGAGATGTTCCCTCTCTCTCTCTCTCTCTCTCTCACTCTCTCTCTCTCTCTCTCTCTCTCTCTCTCTCTNAAATCCACTTTTGCTAAGCTGCCCTACATTCACAACTGCTCCTCACTCTTATATCCTTCAAGAATTCTCTAAATCTTCCATGGGAAAAAATAAATCAGTCATGCTTTTTAATTAAATCCCTGTCAAGTAGATGTTCAAGTTGATTGGTCCTAACTCCAATATCTGAAACATATATTTTTAAGCAGAATGTTTTTAAAAATTTTTTTTAAAAAAATTGTATCAACTTTCAGAAAAGGATAAAATAGAAAAAAGGAAAAAATGGAGTTGTTGGGGAAAAGAAAAGTGATAGAAAAAGCAAACTCAGGAGTACAAAGAGAAAGAAAAAGAAGAAAAAAGGAAAAGACAAAGGAATAACTTCCCTTTTCTTTGATACAAATACAAATATAAAATACATTAGCCTCTTACTGTAAACTTAAGACTAGACTAGACTAGACTAGACTAGACTAGACTAGACTAGAATAGAATAGAATAGAATAGAATAGAATAGAGCTGGAAGGCACCTTGGAGATCTTCTAGTCCAGCAGTTCTCAACCTATGGGTCGCGACCCCATTTGGGGTCGATTGACCATTTCACGGGGGTCACCAAGCAAGGCTGTCCGCCATTTTTTTCCCCCTTTTCCGGCGGGTGCCTTACCTCCCTTGGGCTGGGCCAGCTGGTGGTCGGCCTGCTCCATCTCTGCCACTTGCCAGCTACGCCTCGGCCGGTGCAGGGGGCAGAACCACACATGCGCGGCGCTCCCAGGCAGGGAAAGTCCTTAACTTACAACCGGTTGGGTAGTCCTCAACTTATGACCGGTTTAGTCCTCGACTTATGACCGGTTTAGTCCTCGACTTACAACCGGTTGGGGGTCGCGGCATTAAAAAGGTTGAGAACCACTGTTCTAGTCCAACCCCCTGCTCAGGCAGGAAACCTATACCATTTCAGACAAATGGTTGTCCAATCTCTTCTTTAAAAACTTCCAGTATTGAAACATTCACAACTTCTGGAGGCATTTGATTAATTGTTCTAACTGTCAGGAAATTTCTTCTTAGTTCTAGGTTGCTTTTCTCCTTGAAAAATGATACACATTATTTCTATAATCATAAACAATTCTAATTGTCAAATCCCCAAATTAAATTTTCATTTCTTTCGGTTTCTAGAAAGAAGTACAACAGTTGTTTCCAAGTGGAAACAACATTAGATAAAATATTTTCTGATTACAGAGTAATCAGTTTTGCTATCTCAGCCAATCCATATTTTCATTGTAGAAATTTGTAAATCCTTCCATCTCTGCATACAAGAATCTCACTGCTGTTGTCAAGCATAGAAACAAAGTCCCATGTTTGTCTGGTGCCAATTCCTGATTATCTGGATGATGGCTGCTGGAGAGGACATGTTCTGGTCATTTCATTTCCTTTTTAGGTTTTTTTATTCTCTCTTTCGAATGGCAGGTAAACATGGTTCATTTTCTATTTATCTACTGATAGCTGATTTGTCTGAATACTAAACCTCCCTATTGTTTTTTTTTCTTTTGCTTAGTTTTGCAATTCAAAATATGATTGAATCTTTCTCTTTGTTGTGAGATTAAGGAGTTTTCATTGTGCCTTCTGACTGCTAGTTGATGTTCATGGATGTGCTCTACTAGTGTTCTGCCTGTCTACCCTACATAATGGTGGTTATAGTCCTTACCATGTACAGTATGTTCCGAAGGACTCCTGCTTGTTCTGCCTGGGCTATTGCATCTTTTAATTAATTTAAGATATTGTGTAAATCTTTACTTGGTTTGTTTGCTACAGTGATATCATGTGGTTGTAATAATCTGTTATTGTCCCTGAGATGCTGATTGTTTCTGAGATGTTCTCTCTCTCTCTCTCTCTCTCTCTCTCTCTCTCTCTCTCTCTCTCTCTCTCTCTCTCTCTCTCTCTCTCTCTCTCTCTCTCTCTCTCACTCTCTCACTCTCACTCTCACTCTCACTCTCACTGTTTGCTGGCTCAACTCTGTTTTTCTATTTCACACTGCAATTAGTATCATCTTTATATAAAGTGAACTCTGCAAAACTCAGTCTTCAGAATTCAGAAAGATTTTTATTTGGCACTTGCCTGCTCTCAAAAGCATGAGATATTCCAATAGACTATTTTTGCCTGTTCTGGAGAACTATTCTAGTTGCACTGCAGCCTGACCTCATAGGCACTTTAATGGGAATCAGTCAATTGGTCTTTTGGAAAAAGAAATAAGTTTTCTCTTTAGAGAAACACTCCATAAGGAAACAAATAAAGGAAGGGGAAAAAAATCTAGGTGCAGATTTTGATAGTCTTATTCAAAAATATGAATGAATCTATATAAATAAAAATGTAAATGTTCGTTTGTTCAAAATCTTAAATCTTCGAAAGTTCTTCACCGATTGCTTTGAAATGTTGACACAACGTTGCATTCGAATACGTGCATGTTTCTATATACCTACTATTATATAGATGTCACACCTGTGGCAGGTAAAAACATGCTTTTTTAAAAAAACAGCGCCATCTGTTGGACGTAAAAGCAACACACTTCTTTTCCATTTAACCAGACTGAGCCACAGCAACGCGTGGCCGGGTACAGCTGGTACAAAATAAAATAACATTTAAAAAATAATATAACATTGCTGAAAACAAATGGCTTTGTGAGATCTTTTCAGAATGTCAGAGTACACTAGAAGGAAAGAGGTTGTCATGCCACAATAACCACAAATTCCTTCCTTCCTTCCTTCCTTCCTTCCTTCCTTCCTTCCTTCCTTCCTTCCTTCCTTCCTTCCTTCCTTCCTCTGAAAGTAGAATAGAATAACAGAGTTGGAAGGGACCTTGGAGGTCTTCTAGTCCAACCCCCTGCTCAGGCAGGAAACCTTATACCATTTCAGACAAATGGTTGTCCAGTCTCTTCTTAAAAACCTCCAGTGTTGGAGCATTCACAGCTTCTGGAGGCAGGTTGTTCCACTGGTTAATTGTTCTAACTATCAGGAAATTTCTCCTTAGTTCTAGGTTGCTTCTCTCCTTGACTGCTTTCCATCCTTTGCTTCTTGTCCTGCCTTCAGACGCTTTGGACCTGAAGGTGCTTGACTCCCTCTTCTTTGTGTCAATCCCTGAGATATTGGAAGACTGCTATCATGTCACCCCTCATCCTTTTCTTCATTAAACTAGAAGAAGAAGAAGAGAAGAGGTCCTTCCCTGCCCCTCAAGTGGTGGGGCATTCATAGCAATGCTGGCTTCCTGATGCCTGGATTACTGTTTGGTAACAAGCATCTGAGATAGAAAGAAGGAAGAGGGAAGGTTTCCCTTTCCTTCCTTCCACTACTGACATATTCTGGTGACTGAGCCAAAAGCTATTTTTATAATAGTATTTTTTTTTTTAGTGAGCCATTAGGAATATTTAACATTTTAGCAAAGATATCCATCACTGGCTCAGCACAAGTCCTCTAATGTAAGTGGTTTGTGTTAACTGTTTATCCATTTGCTCTTTCCTTTGCTATTTGGTTTAAAGCCAGTATCAAAAAAATGTAATCTCTGGTTGCTGAGTAAATAGAAGATACATCTATCTTCTAATCCTGTTTGCTGTGTGGTTAGGTGTAAGTACAGAAAAGCTTTTATTCCTGTCTATTGGGAAGCCTGTGATATTTTCTTGCAGATTTGTATATGAAAATAAATCAAGCCATCAATATGTACCTGAGGAAGTGTAGGAGACACTAATTTAACTAGGAATTCATAAATTGTGTCCAAACTTTCGTAATCAGAAATTGCTTCTATTACTCTAGCAAAATGTAGCCTCTTTCCCCTTGTTGCACACCTATAGGGGTAAGAGGAATTCAAAACGCCTCTGCATCTAAAACCAGGGTTTAAAACTTAGAGAACAGACTTCCATTATTTTTTTTTACAAATAAATTAACATTATTATTGATTACAGCAGCTCCAGTTTGAAGCCTGGTGCAACCAACTCTTTTTGGAAATATATTTTTCAAGCAAACAATCCAATTCAGTATTGTTTGGTACAGTGAGATCTGCAAATAGTAAAAGAAAAAAAAAACCCTCAAGGTGTCAGCTGTGTCAGTGTTGATCATGGCCACCATCTTGCCTTTTTTTATTACCTTCACAGATAGATACCCTTAGTTTTGTTTCATATTTTAATCATGCTGTGTAGAGCAAAGCAGAGGATCATTGAAAGTAAAATGACAGAAGCCCCTTTGCAGTTGAAAGATGGAGAAAAGTTGAGAGAATGAAATGGCACTTTGGAACTTATGCTATACATTTTCACTTACTCTGTTTTAAAAAGCAAATATTCTTCATTCTTTTTAATAGATCTAGCTGCAGCTGATATTTAGCATCCCAGAGACTTGTTGATTTGGAAATAGTTTGAAGGAATATGTTTGCAGCATGAAGAATTTCATGATACAGACTTTTTAATGCACGTTTTAGATTGTTTTCTTGAACAATATATTTTTAAAAAGAGTTGGTGGCACCATTAAAAACTACCACATTAAAAGGCCAGGTTACACTGTGACAACATGGATTCGATGGGGTTGAGATTTTGAAGATGCTTTTGGCACTGAGTTTTACAATCCAGTGCTTGCATTCTAAAATGATAAAATCCAGCAACTGTATTGCCGAATATGGAGATCATCAGATTTATCAGTAGGCCAGGCTTTGTTCTTTTCTTTCAGTCTGCATGAAGAAACCAGCCAGCTGATAAATTGCCCCTTTGTCTCTGAGATGTGCTCTTTGAGCAACCTGTAAAGTTCCATTACTTATGTGAACCCAAGAGGGTTCTTACAAGTTAATTCAACTCGAGAGCCCCTGAGAATATACATTATTCATAGGTGAATATTTATTTTGATTATATTGATTTTTCCTCCACTAAAAGTTAAAAGTTAAGTATTTTTATCTGCAGGCTTTAGAATATGCTGATGTATGACTTCCTTCTATACTGGTTTTTCTTAGACTGGGGAAAATCAATACATCCTGAGCTTAATAGTTTTAGAATGGAGCCCAAATCAGCAAATACTTTCTTTGACTAGAGTTGCAATACACAAGAGCTTGAACTTAGATAGCTTTATTTTGCAATTTGAGATTTGATTAATATGTTCAGATGCTTAGAATTTCAAAAACTAAATGTTTTCAAAATATGCAGATACAGCTTTCTTTTTTATGTATATATATGCTCTCATATTAGAAAGTTTTGTGATTGTAATTGGTCTTGGCTTTATATTAGAAACCTCTAGAGTCTAGACTGCTTCCCCTTGGGGGAGGGTGTTATATGGGTTTAGCTTTTATAGTAGCTATTGATCAATAGGAGGCACTATACTAGTATGGAGTCCCAATAAAGATAAATGCCTCTTCCTTCTCAGTGGTTAATATAACATATTTTCAAAGGGAAAAATTGGTCATACCAAATAACAATACAGATACTCCTTGACTTATAAAAAATCATTTAATGACCGTTCAAAGTTACAACAGTACTGAAAAAGTGACTTATGACCATTTTTCACTTATGAACTTTCCAGCATCCCCATGACGATGTGATCAAAATTCAGGCACTTGGCAACCAGTTCATATTTATGACCGTTGCTGTGCCCCAAGATCACGTGATCACCTTTTGCAACCTTCTGACAAACAAGGTCAATGGGGAAGTTAAGATTCACTTAACAACTGAGGCAAGAAAGGTCATAAAATGGGACAAAATTGACAGTCTCATTTGACAACAGAAATTTTGGGCTCAATCATGGTCATAAGTCAAGGACTACCTGTATATGTCACCTTTAACCAATTTAATGATCTTTAGGAAATTCTATGGCTGCAAATTTTGGGACTTGTGCTCTCAGCATTTCTTGAAGCTCCAGCTTGGGGACAGTTTATATAATTTATGTAATAATGTTGACACTGATAATGTAATAATGTTGACACTGATAACAATCCAGAGCACTTTACATGTTGTTCAAGTGGTTTCATTTGGTACCTTTCACTAATAGGCAGACTGGTAATAAAATATACACAGGAAAGCAAGCAAGCCCAGTGAACATTGAGAAGCCAAAGGAAATAGAAATACAATGAAAGAACAAGTGTAAGGGAAAAACGCAAGTGCTCTATTAAAATGTGTAAGAATATAGATTAATATTGACAGAATGAAATGGAAAGTTGATCTAAGGTAATATGATGCAGAAGCTTCTTGGAACAGAGCGAAAAGAAATACATTACAAAGCGCCACAGTGCTGAAAGAAATTATGAGAAGGTTGGAATAATGTAATGACGAAATGAACAATGCGGTAGATGGAAATAAAACATGCAAGATCATGATTGCTGCAAAAGAAGCACTACAGAAAGTTACGATATCTCCAAAAATATAGCCGCGGAGGATATTATCAAAAAAAGGGGAGGAACAGTTAACCTTAAAACAGTCAGAGGAATTGATGAAAATTTAAAAAAAAATAGTTTTGCAAGAGTGGTATCTTTGGTGGTTTCTGAGCTTGGTGGTTTTTCTTGTAGATGCTTCATTACCAAACTAAGCAATATCATCAGTGCTGTTACCTAGTTTGGTAATGAAACGGCTGCAAGAAAAACCACCAAGTTCAGAGAGAACCTTGAAAAATATATATGTGCAAGACTATATCAAGATATGAGATGCTTCAAGCCACGTTGCTGTGGACATTTAAATTAATTGTATCCAACCACTTCAAAAGACTCTGTTATAAAATTACTAGTGACTGAGAATTCTTGAAAACATTTTTTTTAAATAAAATTTGAATGCTTCTTAGGACCTTGGAACACACATGGGAAAGAACATCCTGATCAGTTGAAGATAAGCCTCTTTTGCAAAAAGGATCAAAGAAGGAGTCACCAGCAGAGTGAATGGAATTAAAAATAAAGCAATAAAATTATTTAAGATGACACTGATGCTGGAAGACATATTTTGGAAAAGAGTGATATTTCAAAAGTGGACTTAAAATCCATGCCGTAAATGTTAATGTCGAAGAGCAAGTGATGAAAAGCAAGTGATAGAAATAGTGAGAATGTTGAAAAATGAGCTGCAGATGCTATAAGTAGAAAAATGTTGAAAATGAATTTGGTTTGGTGGCAGAGTAACTGAACAATATGTTTCAGGTGTGTATGAAGATAGCATTTATGCCTGATGACTGGAAAAATACTGTTATTGTTCCTTTATGGAGAAGAAAAAGCTACAAAAGTAAATGCAAAACTACAGGGTTTTTTCCTATTTAACACAATTCTGATTGAAAGGGTATGAGAGCCATCAGTGAATAAAATGAGCTTCATTTAATTTACATATATGGGCTTGTGATTTTCCCTTCCCCCAACTGTTTTTTGCCCATTTTGTTAAGTGCAAGCAGTAGTTAGAAAACTGATTTAAAAGATATTGTGCAGGTGACTTGTGGAAGAAAACATTTAACATTTCAGTGGAAAAGTATTTATTTCTCAACTACTTTTCTGGGAGGGGATAATTTATGTGAAATTGCATACATAATAGAAATACCTTCTACAGGATCAATTTCCTGAAGGCCAGGGATAATACTGAAGGAGTTATAAGAGTGAAAAACAGAGGCCTTGGTTCTGTTTTGTACTAACTTAAAACCAGGAAACTGTTCTCTGATGAAGACTCAATAGTGAATATGTATGCATTAGTAAGTAGTATGGTAAGATAGGCATCCAATAAAGTTTACAAATAAATAAATTAAAATGAATGTTTGTCAAAAGAAGCAAAAATAGCTATATATAAAAAAATCATCATTCTTTACCAGAAGAAGAGATAGGATCAGAGCAGAGAGAGCGGAAAGGAATTGATTACAAGAGAGTGATCAGCTACACAGCTGGTGCCAGACAGTGCATTGCTTTCAGTGTGTATTGTGACCCTGCTTGCTCTCTTGAAATCCCTTCCACTCCAATAAATGTAAATTCAAACATTAATCCCCTTCTGGTTAATTATCCTAGTCCTGGAGTAGCCCTTTCCAAAGGGCAGGGGAATGGGGAAAAGGAAAGAACAGTCATGATCACGTGATTTCTCACTTAGTGACTGCTTCACTTAGCAACATAATTTATGGTCTCATTTGTTGTAGCTAAACAAGGATTACCTGTATCTGGGAGTGGTACATGTGAGCAAGAGTTATACCTTTTCCCTAAAATGTACTGGATGGAGACAGGTGGATGATTGTACTAATGCACTGCATGTGGGTTTTTATTCCTTCACCTTTAATAGTAGTTCGAGGCTAATTTTTTATTAGCTTCTTATTAAAAAATGACAGGGGTTTTTTTAAAACAAAAAATACTTTAGCTCATTTGGAATTGGGAGAAATAAGATGATAAATCTATTCAAAACTGACAAAAAAGATTAGGATTTCACTTGGTATGGAGACTTCTTATGATGCACGAAAAGCCATAGTCTGCTATTCCAATCCACATTCTCTAAAAATTCCTGACTTCATTTAATTTGAGCATGCTAAAAATAGTTACTTGGTCACATGCAAAAATGGGTTCCAGTACATGAATACGACCTCCCCGTTACTTTTTTTTTTTTTAATGCATGCTTAGTTTTAGGATCTTGAAATAGTGCTGTCTTATTTTGTTTTTAGTAGGAAAAAATCTGCACTGTGAAGAACATCCTTGAACATGTAAATTGATTACAGAAGGTTTTGTAGCACAGATGTTAAGTATAAAAATGTTTTAACAATTTAATGCAGAAGTAAACACACCACTAGAATGGGAATCTTTTAAAACAGACTAATAATTAAAGCACAACGGAATTCCAAAAATGGTGCTTGTTTTCTCAGCTTATTTGTTTTGTGTTTACTAAAACATGCTAAATTAAAAACTAAGAAATACAGATATAAATAGTAACATTCTACCCGCATGCCCAAAAGCATGCTTTCATGCGTAGTCATACGAAATCATAATTGAGCTCTGCTATAAATAATAACCAGAGGTCCCTATCTGGCATTTGGCTGGTACTTCTGAATTGAGAACGCCTTCCTCTGCCAATAAACTGTGGGAAAACCTCTCTTCTGTGTCTCTTCCTTTCCTGAAACATGTGCAACTCTTATTTACCTCTCTGTCTCCATGCTTCTCGCTGGATTTGGATTGTCCACTGACTGTATACCACTTGACTTTTCTTTATGTGTTTTATTTTTGTCCCATCCATGCTTATGTGTTTTATTTTTGTCCCATCCATGTTTTATTTTTGTCCCACTGATTTTAGGGAGATCTATAGATGTAATGCAAACACATGTCCAAAGGCATAAGAGCCAATAGTCAATACTTAAAAGTGCCATCATAAGCACTTTCAAAGTCTGAGTAAATAAAAACAGATTTTTGTCTAAGGTCTCAAAGCTCAGTATCACGCAAATTGCCAGGCCTGATATTTATTTGTGTCAGAAGCATCATAATTAAAACAAGGCATATTATACGGCATAGAATTTAAAATATAAAATACAAAATTAAAATATGTACAAGTTAAACAGACCTTGCCAGAAACTAGCAATATTAATTGTGTTCTGTCATGCTGCCATGAAGTCCTCAAGTATGCACTGAGCAGGACTCAAAGGACAGGTATACATATGTGTCATTGTCTGCCTGTTACAACAATTGCTAAAGGCAGAAGCTACCAGATATCCCCATTTGTTCAGACTGTCACTGGATCTTGTTATACCTACGTGTAATCTATTCAACAATTCCATGTTTCCTAGCTTTCGCCAGACCCAGGTGCCAGTTCCTCCATTGGTTCCATCCGATGTTGGTTGCCAGGCCTGATGGCATCCCAGACACCAATAAGATCATTGACAGATGACTTAAAAATACAGAGAACCTGATACGGAAGTAGTTGTTGTCCCTGGGGTATTGATCTTAATTGCCAGGATGTACAACATGTATCCAATGATCTTAGGGGATCCTTCCAAAACTTTGTTTGTCCATTTGTTCATTCAAACAAATTATCAACTGCCTCAATCATATGAGCAACTCTAAGTGGCATACAACACTTTAAAACAATAAAAGAAATAGAAAAACTGTGATAGCCAGCTAGATCAATTGGAGAAGGGAAACAGCACAAACACCCAAGAATAATATCCTAGCATTAGTGCAGGATTGCAAATCAACATGCTCCCAGCCTGCTGAAAATGCCACTTTTGGGGCTTTCCTAAACCATAGAAAGCCAGGGCTGTGCAGGCTTCCACAAAGCAGGAGGAGCCACAGAAAAGGCATTTCTCCGAGGTCACTGAATAGAACATAATTTTAACCTGGAGCATGCTCACTATGCTGGATCTAGTAGAATGTTTTTGCTGAACTGTAATTCTTATTGTAATATCTAGGCATGGATACTAAATATATAACAAGTTATTTTTATTTAACTGGAAATTAAATGAAATGTAGGGTTTCATTGTTCTAGTTCCACTTCCTGATTCCAGCTCCATCCTATTGAGTATGAAGCTCAGAATGGGAAAAAAAAATGAGTGCACTCTTGTGTTTAAATGGCGATAAATGGCTACTTGCATCTTTGCCTTTCACTTGTTATTTTCTCTCTGTGGTTCTCCTCCTTCCCGGCTTCTTTTGTTTCTCTCAAACTTTTTGCTTATTTTTGGTGCTCTGTGGTTGTAGATTTCCAGTTCCATCTCAGAGAACCTGTGATAAGCTTAGAAGGTTTTTCTCATTTGACTGCTATTCTTAGGAAACTTGAAATAGTTTCCCAATATGAAATTTCCCAGAATCCCTAAATATAAATATTAAAAAGTAATTTTATAGAGAAAGTCTTTCCATAGCCTCTATGAGAACATTATCATTTTTTAAAAATTAATAGAGAATAGCTTTTTACAAAGATTGCCTGATGAGAAAACTGAATCCATGAAGTACTCAAGCTGGGAAATGAATGTAAGATACTAAAGTACCAAAGGACAATTGACTGCACTGATGGGGTTTTTTTTTTTAAAGAAACCAAGGAAAAGTCTTTTATTATTTTTCCACCTGTTTTTTGAGAAGTCATGATTGAAGTACTGTATTTGTCAATTACTGAGCTATTGATGCTGCTATTCAGTGTTTTATCATTGTCTCATGCATTTCACAGGTTATATATACTACTACTACACAGGTTATATATACTACTACACAGGTTATATATACTCACTACTTTGGGAGAAGTAGTGAGTAAAGAGTCAAATTTAACTTAATTCCTTGGATACAGAATTTCATTGTTTTCATTTGTTCAACATTAAAAATGAATTCAGCATACAGTATTAAAGCACATTTAATTTTTCTGTTGCCCCCTCTCAACAGCATAAAATGACGTTTTAAGCAAATAATTTTGCCTTAGGAAATTCTATTGAGGAGAGTAAAATCCACATGGAAGTTGAATTAGGGAGTTAATGGAGGTATTAAATCAGATAGGTACCTTGGTCAGCAAAGATTGTCTAAATACCACAGATCATCATACTCCTGTTTTTTAATATCTTATATTAGCAATCTAATATAAAGCAATCTAATATAATTAGCAAAAGGACAGATTTAGAATGATTCCTTGTCATTTTAGAATCTGACTCTTGTTAAGATGAGACAGTTGAATTATTGGTTCATATAACAGAATAACAGAATTGGAAGGAACCTTGAAGGTCTTCTAGTCCAACCCCTTACTTAGGCAAGAAACCCTATACCATTTCAGACAAATGGTTGTCTAGTCTCTTCTTAAAAACCTCCAGTGATTCAAGCAAGGCATTAAGAGGAATGACTGCTAAGTATCCAGTGTTCCTTTTACTGTTGTTTTTAACCGTACAGGTTGTTATACTGATCCATTTCATTTTATTTGATTGTTGCATTGTTCAGCAACTGTAACAGAGAACTGTACGGAGAAGCCTCTTAAGGCTTAGTGCACTTATTTTTTAAAAAAGTAATTTCCAATCCCCAAAGAGCTAAAACAAAATTATCCTGCTTTCAGAAGCCACCATGTTATTGATCAGCCCCCTGCAGCATTGAACTGGCCTGAGCTGAAAAAAGTTCATTTTTGTCCTGTGTTCTCATTTATATAATACTAGCTGTACCCGGCCACACGTTGCTGTGGTTCAGTCTGGTTAAATGGAAAAGAAAGAAAAGAGAAAGCACACATTTGTAATATGTTTAATTTCACAATGCTTGTGGGTATACAATATTTTTTGTTGTTCCATTGTCTGTGCAGATATAGAGATTGTCTGGTTTGCTTTTACGTCCAACAGATGGCACTGTTTTTCAAAAAAAGCATGTTTTTACCTGTCACAGGTGTGACATCTATATAATAGTAGGTATATAAAAATGCGCGTATTCGAATGCAACGTTGTGTCAAAATTTCAAAGCAATCGGTGAAGAACTTTCGGAGATTTAAGATTTTGAACAAACGAACATTTACATTTTTATTTATATAGAAGATATATTCTAACACTGAAACATTGGACATTTCCCTTCTAAAATTTCCTAAGCTTAAATCACTACTTTCTCTTTAGCAAAAGAACTGTAAGATGTATTAAACCAGCCTTCCCTAATCTGGCATTTTCTAGTTATTCCAGGACTACATTTCCCAGAATTTCTTACCTACGTATTAGCTTTTAGAGAGACTAATTATCATTCTCGGGGGGAAATAATGCAATTTAGTATAATTAGGACTTTGAGATATCATTTTCAACATGTAGATAATGAGACAATTATCTGGTACCTTCTTATCTTAATACTTGCTCCTTCAACTTCTGGAATATCTGCATAGAGCCACCAGCTACCAGTTTGTTTTTGCCATTGTGATCTTTTCTGATTTACTGCCTATCAAAAGAAAGTCCTGCTCTTCTTCACTCAGGGCCAGTCTTGGCAGCCTGCCTGGGACATCAGCCCTACTCTTGAACACCGTAGACAGATGAGAATTGTTGCTTTAGTGATGAGGAGAGCTAAAATACGTGGACCACATTAGCACATTGGCCTCATTCCAGAATCTGTCTGAGAGTCCATATAGGGTTAGCACCAGCAACACTTATTCCACCTAACTTAGAAGCACAGTTCTAAAGGAGGAAAGATTTAGAAGAATATCAAGAGCACCTCTGCTAGACTCCACTTAAGCAAAGAACAAGATCATCTAAGGTCCCTGCAGACCAAGGTAGTCTGGATGACTAGCAACTTTTAAAAATAACTTATTTTATTTTAGCCAAAATTTATGAAAAGCTTGAGTAATTTTCTACTAAAAAAAGTGATGTACATGCACATTAAATATTAAAACAAAAATACAAAACAGGATCAATAAAGGAGCAGTCAATAAAATCTGTATGAGAATGATATAAATCAGATAAAAGGCTCCAGAGAATAAAAAGGATCGCAGCGAGTGTTTAGGTGTTAATAATCTCAGCACTACAGAATGGAACGTTAACATTTCGTGCTTTGCCTCATGTAACACTATGTCTTGGAATTTATATATAGAGAAAAAAAATCTGGGAAGAGATGAAAACAGATGAAAACAAAACAACCTCATTTTCATGCCAAAGATTACATTTGAAGTAATTTATAAAGGAGGTTTTCTTGGTCTTGTAGAAGAGGCAATTATTCTGCAGAAGCCTCCTTGCTTCTGGCTTGCTTCTTAGCCAACCGAATTCATCTCCACCAGTCACAGATGGCTCCAGTGATGTTGAACCTGATCTGGATTAGTGAGCAACTTTCCTTGGACTGGGGAGGGGGGCACAATTTATTATTGTAGCCAAGCAAAGATTTGAACATGATGTTCCTTCCAGATGACTTCTATTCTTTTTGTGGAAAAGAAAGAGAAAGAAATTGTATTACCAAAAATAAGTGACTTTGCTACTGAAATTTGGTGGCATGCTTTCAGGTTGCTGTGGGTAACTATGATACACAGATTGCCTACCCCTGATTTTCTAAAAGCTGAATCTCAGATCTTGATTTTATCTAGAAGCTGTTTTCATCAGCTAAATTCATTGAGACTAGTTTGTTTGTTTTTGCTCATGATGGTGAGGCATTGCAGTTCTGAATTCTTGGGGTAGGGGGGAAGATTGGAAAAAGAGAGGCTAGGAACATTAAATCTCATTAGTGACCCCACAATGTTGCATTTATCTAATGCCCATCTATGAATGAGATATTCTTAAATGTCATTAAACTTTATTATTCTTAAGTGTCATTAAACTTTATGGATACAAAAATGTTATTTTCCCCCCTTATTCCAACACCATCCAACTGTACCTTCATAGTATGTAAAATCTGATTATCCTTTCAAACAAATTGCTGCAGATTGATTTTGTTTCCTTTGAAGTGACAGGTGACTCTCTGAGTCTGAGAGTCATGGGTACGATTCCGGCCCTCTGCTCACTAACCAACCTCCACCAAAGCCAGTCCTCACCTAGCATTTGTTCTCTCTCTTTTTTTTAGTTCTTTGTTTCTTGAGTTAGGGAAGACAATTCTTTCTCCATGTTTTACACTAATTTCTCTCCACACTTCAAAAAATGTAGAAAAGAGGAAAGCCTACCTTCATTAATTAATTTGGGGATGAAGATGATACACTGCTGATGTACTTAATTAGATTTAGGATCTTTAACTTAAATGAAGCAGTCATTTTTCAGTATTGCCTACCTAAGAAAATGTTGCTTATTTGCCAGTTCTTGTATCTGATAATTTTAAGCAAATGCATTGCACATATGTGCACACATGCACGCACACACACGCACGCACACACATACACACATACACTCCCTATCACAAAGAGAAAGAGGCCTCTTTCTCAGGAGCCAGTCACTTTCAGTTGTCTAGCACTATAGAACCTAACTAGCTGCACAGTGGAGGCTCCATCTTCTTTAGACCTCTTCTGCCCTTGTATCTTTCCATTTGTTTCTTTATTTCACTTTATGTTAATATGGGAGATGCCTAAATGTGGTCTGATCAGTGAGGCAGAGAAACCAGCCAGGAAAAGCTAAAGAGAGTCTTCAAATGTCAAACTTCTATGGTTGCTGAAGTCAATGGAGTTGGCGGAGATGGTGAAGTTGACTGCTTGGTTTAAAGAAAAGGCTTATCTAGCTTTGTTTCTACAGGGAGTCCTCGGCTTACAACAGTTCATTCAGTGACTATTCAAAGTTACAACAGCACTGAAAAAAGTGGCTTATGACCATTTTTCATACTTACGACTATTGCAGCATCCCCATGCTCACATGACCAAAATTCAGGCACTTGGCAACTGACTCATATTTATGATGGTTGCAGTATCCTGGTGTCATGTGATCCCCTTTTGCAACCTGCTGACAAGCAGAGTCAATGGGGAAGGCAGATTCACTTAACAACAGTGTTACTAACTTAAGAACAACAACGATTCACTTAACAACTGTGGCAAGAAAACTCATAAAACGGGGTAAAATTCACTTAACAAATGTCTCACTTAGCAATAGAAATTCTGGGCTTAATTGTGGTCATAAGTCAAGGAGATTTTTACAGGAACAAACTTATAAATAAATAAATGGGAAACTATACACAATATGGTGGCAGAGGGATGCTTTCTCAACTGGTTAGCAATACTGAAAGGGAATGACAACAAAGTCAGAGGAGCAAATCTCTCATCTTACTTATAGCAAATGGCACACTCACATTTCAGGATACCATTTGGTGGTGACTCACAACAGATGCAACAGAAACAGGATGGGGTTGGCAATGGAGATAACTAATGTTATGCCTGCATTGTTTTATGGCAGCTCAAGGATGGTTGGATAGCACCTTAAGCCAGTTATGAAAAGCTGTCTCTATCCAGGGTACTGAAAAATCTATTTCTACTGGTTAGCATTACAATGCCTTTCAGTTCCTTTTTTACATTCTCTCCACTGATCTCAGATCACTAACTTCCATTTTTTTTCTTCCTGACTTGCCTGTGGACCCCATTTCAGAGAATCTGACAAATTTACAACTGATTTGATTGCATTTGCAATGAATAGCTACAACTTGAAATTTACAACATTGATCAAACATCATTTTAATGTTTACGCCTGGGTACTTTTTTAGCAGGCATTTGTAAGATTGTTTTTCCCAAAGACTACTCATCAGACTGTTTAATTTATTCTATTAAAAAGTCCTGAATGATTCCTGTCCTTCATTATATCTTTCTTTTTAAAATAATGATCTTGAAACTATGGAATGAGATGATGTTTGGAGAATAGACTGAATAACAGAATATTGGCTCATATTCAGGTGAAAGTGGAAGTAAGAAATATTTGTTAAAAAAATGCAGAACGAATTAATGAATCATAATCTTTATCCTAACCTATAACGTACACTACAGGAATGAGGCCCTAAAGGTTTTTGTGTTGTTGTTTTTTTGCAATTCCCAGAGCTGAATAATTTGTACTGCTGAACTTGAGAGAAAGCAAGTCAAAGAGCAGCACCTCTTTTTTTTTTTTTTTTTTTTTAATGATGTGATAATGCTCTTCCCTGCAGTTTTCTTGGCAAGGTTTTTTCAAATGTGGTTTTCCATTGTTTTCTTCCTGGGACAGAGAGACAGTGACTGGACCAAGATCAGATGGGTACCCTTTGTGTCTAAGGCAGGATTAGAACTCAGTCTCCTGGTTTCTAACCTGATACCTTAAACACTACAACAAATTTGGTTTGGATTTGATTTTTATGACAGATTTTTCATTTCCCTGGGCTTGCTCTATGATTGCATATTTTTGCCATCTAGAGTCACTTTGGCGAGATGGGTGGTATACAAATTTGGTAAATAAGTATTTTAATAAACCAAACCAAATAATATCTAGTGAGATCATCAGTTTATCCAAAATCTATTTATTTCTCCAATTATAGAGGGCTTAAAACTCTCTTCTCTAAGAGAAGGTTTAGAGAACAACATACTTATTCAAACTATCGCATGCATATTTAGCCATGTAGAATAATATTATCCTATGGTAGTTGTAGTCTGATACTCATAAATGTTTAGTTGTATTGGAAATAGTTTTTACCTTTAACAACACGATTTATGTGACAGATATCCTGGCTTGAAAATTTCACACCCATACTCACCCATAACCCCCCCCACACACACACACACAAAGCTAACTAGGCTAATAAAGATGAGTATCTGGTAAAGTATCACTAAGAGAAATCAGAAGGTTAGGGAAACATAAAACTATTTTTATATTATAGATTTCAGGGGATATATCTGTAAGCATGTGATATGTCCATGTTCTTTTCTTTGTGTATACACATGTAGTAATAAAGGCTATTGTAGGTCCCAGTGGCTTAGGTGGTAAACAGCAGACGGAGGCATCTCAGCCTTACTTCCAGTTGCATAAGCTTCAGTGCTCTTCCTGATACCCAGTTGGCTCCAACTTGTTAGCTTTCTGCAAAGCCATTAAGGCTTGGCCACTTCAATGAGTCTTTGTAGGCTGAGGGAGGCATTTTATGAATAGTGTTTTGATAAAGGAGAACAGTGTTTTGGTGGTTCCTTGATATGTAAGATATTATTGACTGCACTTTTATTGCATTCTTGTTTTATTAAGATTTAATGTTGTTACTCTTTGGAGATGTCTGTAAGCCACCCAAAGTTGAATATCATTGGAGCTGTGACTATGTCCAGTTAAATAAGCAAATAAACAAACAATACATTTTTCTGCTGTTCTGCCAGCATATAAAGGTACAATAGACCTGAGTAAATTGGATAAATGTTGATTTTTCCTATACTCCATGGAGAAACTTGATACAAAGATTAAAATCAGTTTGTTCTGTTGGCAAAATCTACTCTTCTTGCCCCTCTGTTATTATTGAGGATCCCCCACAGCTTTTTAAAAATGTTTTTTTCAGTTAAACCTTCACTCAATGGAACTCTTAATTTTTTACAGTCTCCCCTAATTTGAACTTTTCTTGGCAGCTTTATCTTTAATCAAGTATAGGATAATTAAAATGCATGTCAAGGAAAGGCCTGGTGATCATACCTCCTAGGAAACTGTGGCACTGTACAAGTGGCACTGTAGCTCATTTTGGGTCTGAATTGCATATTTATAGTCTGTGTAAATCTCTTTCTGTCCAATTAAGTAGGTAATTCGATATCCTCCAAAGCCTTTCCGTCAGTGCTCCAAATACATTATAATCTCATGTTTCAAGTATAATGAACTCAGAATTGTTTTCCTTTTCCATCCCTTGACTTTTTAAGTCCCATAAATGGAAACAGCTTAATTCCTATTCAAGGACTCTATTAGATTCACGGACTTTAGATTTCC
Organism: Protobothrops mucrosquamatus; assembly: GCF_001527695.2. Taxonomy (NCBI): domain Eukaryota; kingdom Metazoa; phylum Chordata; class Lepidosauria; order Squamata; family Viperidae; genus Protobothrops; species Protobothrops mucrosquamatus. The sequence continues at coordinate 38,836 of NW_015387864.1, forward strand.
AGGAAGATTGCCATGACAGTTGACTTTTTCCCAATGAGGAAGATCCTGTAACCTAATTGACATATGCATATTAATTGTGGTTTCACCTTCAGTCCATAGGAGAGATAACAACAAAAGAAGAACATGTCTTTTTAGAGGATTTTTTTCACATTGGGAATGATGATAGTTCTAAATTCTGTCCCATTCTAAAGAAGGATGTTTCTCCCTTAATAAATGTATTTGAAAAGAAATATTGGCTACTGTTCTCTCTTGTGACTGGATTTTGTTTTTTAATATGATAATGTGAATTAATAAGCTCACCAGGACAAGGACAGCAGAGTTAATATGTGTTTTGTTTTTAATTTTCCTCTGGTCTTGTTATCTACAATACCCCACATATATTGTATATTTCACTATGGTACATTAACTAATGGATTTCTGTGTCGACTCTTTATGATACAAGAGACATGGTTTTCCCAGAGACATCATTTTTACAGTATCGGCCTTGGCATTTGATAGTGAGAAAACAGGTCTCTGTTCCATAGTCATAAGGAGGATTTCTTGTTCAGTGCAGGAACCTATAGACCAACCCAGATGGAAGGCTGTTCGGTCTCTGTTTCAACATGCTGAAAGTTCACCACTGGCTCCACTAGCAAATGCTTTTCTCATTAGAAAGCTCTTTCTAACATTCACTTGGAACCTCCTTCCTGTAATTTAAGAAAGATTGTTATTCTGTGGGACGACAGAGAACTAGTCTTGATCTTCAGTGAACATCCCTTCAAATACCTGAAAAATATGATCATATCCTCCTCTGACATCTTTTCGTGAGACTAAATCTACCCATTCCTAGACATACCAAAAGATTTTGAATTAGAAAGATCCCAAATGTATAACACCCTTCTCTAAATAAAAATAGCTATTTTGCGTGCAACAGAACTGCTTTCACCATTTGGACGTGTATTTGAAATGGTTTCATTCAATAAGTTTTTTACACCACTATCCAGATCCATGAATCTCTTCTCCTTCCCTATCATTTTCATTGCTCTCCATATCTCTTTTAGTTTTTTTTCTTAAAATTTGACTCCCAGAATTGGCCACAGTGGAATCTGACCAAGGCAGAATGAAGTGGAACTATAATTTCACATTCTTTGGCAATTATGCTTATGTTGATGCTGCCTAAAATTGCATTTGCCTTTTTAGCAACCCACATTTATATTCAGTTTGTGATTAAATCCTTCTCACTTATATTATAGCTGTTATACAACCCCCATTTTATAGGTACACACTTGATTATTTTTTCCAAGTAAATAACAGCACATTGTTTACATTAAATGTAATTCTGTCATCCCATCTAACTTCAGATCTTTCAATATTTTTTTCTGTATTCTAGAGAATTAGCCATCCTCAAATTAGGTAAGAATTCTCCCATTTCTGCATTGAATTCATTAATCAGCATCTTGAAGAATACCATGCTCAAGAACACGTCTTGTACATTGTTTGATATCTTGCTGCAATAATGATGAGGATCCATTGTTAAGAACTATTTGAGAGTGGGGTTTTCAAGCCAATTGTAGATACATTTAATAGACATACTCTCAAGCCTCTGCTAATCAGAATTTCAGACCCATTTTGTGGAATGTTCTGATTAAATCAACATTGTGTTCTCTGAGTTTCCACAATGTTCAAGAGACATTATTTAATTAAAATAGAATTAACCTGATAAACATATTCCTGAAAATTCAGACTGATTTCTAATAATCACTGCATTGTTTACAAGGTGTTAACAGATTGATGGATATTTTCCTAATAACAAAGGTCTGTAGTTACTAGGAAAAAATTCCATCAAAGGTCTGTAGTTCCTTAGCCCTCTTTTTTTCACTTTGAGAGAGAAAAAAAGGTTCTCAGATATTTTAACACCCTACAAGTCATTTCTGAGCTTTAGGAATCAGGAGTAAAAAAGTTATTTTAAACTTCTAGTGATGCCTTCAAGAAGCCTTTATTATCTCATGACAATCACAACTCTAAAGTTCATCACATCAGTAGCCCCACTACAAACCTAGTTTTTAAATGTATGTCAATGAAATATGCACAGGAGGAAATCTTTAGTGTCATAATTGTGTTTGCCATGCTGAGATCTTGACAACAAAATTAAATTAAAATGGTTTTCTATTTTTAATTATACACAAATCAGGAAGTGGAGACTATCAGGAGACAATGGCATAAAATCTCTTTAGTGCACCAGGCCACCATTCTTCAGTCTGTGGCCCAGATGTATTTAAACAACAACTGACAGAATATCCAGCAGATATGGCAGTAACTAATTCTGAAACTTGTATCCCACATATTGAAGAATTGCCAGGTTAGTATACTCATAACACTTTTGCTGCTTTAATACATGCCATTAATTAACTTAAACATTTAGCAGCATGCACATGCAACTCTATGCATATTAAAAGCAGAACTAGCAAAGTTTTCAATTTCCTTTAGTATAGACAAAGTTTAGATATGTATGGCTGTCTCCCCTTTGGCTGCCTTATGTGAACCTATTTGGAATATTGTCCTTTTGGGCTGGGTAGATGGGGGACAGTTGATACAGAATTTAGGATTTTAGAAGTAAAAACTTGGCAACACATTATGTTGAAGAAATGTCCATTGGGATATCCTGAACATCACTACCAGCACACTATGAACATATCTTGCTATCAAAATAAAATAAAAATAATAATGATATAAAAAACCTTTGTGAAAATCAAGAAGTTTACATTGTAGGTCAGATTATTAAATTTTATTCAACAATGTTCTACAATTAGGCCATCTTAAAATTAGGAAGTTTCTTGTTCTCCCCCTCGCTGAATTTGTTGAAATCTACTTAACTTTGATACTCTATTTTTATTTTTTTAGTTTTTGAAAAGGGTAATAAAATATTTGGATGCATTTCTTTTTTATGCTTTCATGTTTTTAACATATAAATTTTAGCGTAATATATAATGTATATAGTTGGTATTATGTATGCAAACATCTTATCATATTCGTCATGTATATCTTATGACTGTAGCTGAAATCTCATGAGTCCATCGGGCCACTTCTCAAAATAGAAGAAAATTGTTAAACCACCTCAGATGTCAGATTAAAAAACACAAGTTTTTATTTTTATTTATAAATCTTCCTCATACAAAATGTTTGAACTGGGGCAAAAGCTAGATTAAAGTCTTGCCTTCAAGCAAGCCAGCTTAATGTTTTCAGGGAGTTATTTTTAACATGCTGTCTGGAAATGGAATGCTCTAGTAGAAACCACAATTCACAACAGTTCTGCTTGCTTGCTTGTTTGCTTTTGCTCTTGGTTTTATTGGCTTGTTGTAAATAATTCATGAACTGTTAGTCTTCTCCCCCCTCTTCCATTCAAAGTTAATTCAAGCAGTCCCTGTGGTCACAATTAATTCAATGAGTTTCCCACACACACACAGACACACACCACCCCAGCCTATCTCATGGAATGTTTGTTTTGGAGGCAAAATAGGTAGAAGAAGCACCCTGAGCATCATTCAAGCTGTGTTGAATCCCTGGGGATAAGTGGGACATACAAATCAACCGATAAATGTTGTATTGAGGGACTAAAGGATGACTGCATGATCTTTATAGTCTCCTCTAACTCTTGGAGAAATGGAATATTACCAGGTAATCATAGTATTAATTTACTTTAGTTACTGTCAATTTATAAATGTTATTATAATTTAATAATATAAGCCAGATTTTTGTGTGAAGAGAAGAGCCACTGTGTTAAACAAAAGGTTGAGCTGTTTTCTGTAAACCTCAGAAGGTCATGCCTCTTATTCCTTGAAATTTAATAGAAAAATTGAGTTTCTGCTTTTGCTGCCACCTGAACAAAATCAGTTCTCAGGTGAAATCCAGTAATACTCTTTTGAATTTGAACTTAAAAGTTATAACAGGTCTTTCTGTTTCTATTTTCCTTTGTATGATTGCTTTTTCTTTCTTTTCTCTCTCTCTCTTTCTTACTTTTTAAATTCTGTATTAGTTTTTATGTTTTTTAAAAACTTTTAAATCTACCTACCTACCTGCCTGCCTGTCTGCCTGCCTGCCTGCCTGCCTGCCTGCCTACCTACCTACCTACCTACCTACCTACCTACCTACCTACCTATCTATCTATCTATCTATCTATCTATCTATCTATCTATCTATCTATCTATCTATCTATCTATCTATCTATCTATTCAATGATACAAGAAATCTCAAACGTAACCATTTGCCTCCTTGCTTGCTTATATGTGCCATTAAATCAATGTCAGTTCTGTAGGAGATGACCAGACTGAGCATGGAGGGGTGGGGTCAAGTGCATCATCAGTTTGGAGTCCCTTCACACCCACAAGAGATCTAAGTCCAGCCCTCCTTGAATTCCATTGGCAATTCGCCTTACCTGTTAGTAATTCAGATTCTTGTTTAAAAGTAGCATGGAATAAACTTGTACTCATTTGAACAACCCTGGTTCCTGATTTATTGCACCTGACCGATTCTTAACAATCACATAGATAAACTTTCTTCCGGACCTGCCTGGTCCTTCAGATCTTCCCATGGTACACCCAAGTCTATCCACCTTGCTATGATTGCTGTTTTGAGCAAGCCATGTATGAGGTAGAGAGTCTCTTTTTTTCTTCAGAAAGAAAGTAGTTTTTCCTCCATATTAGTAGTGGACGTCTGGGTGGAAACATGGTAGACTTGCACCATGGGTTCCTGTGCATGGAGACAATGAAGAGCCAAAGACAAGCAGCTGAGTGGTACACCTGAGCTAATATAGAGCATTTCTGGACAAGGAAAAACTCAGGATTGCCCACTTGAATGCCAGATGACAGTTCCTCATGAGGAAATCTGCTTGAACTGGAAGAATCCTGCAGGAGACTCACAAGTAAAGAGTATCAGGAGTTGCGGAAGAAAGGAACATGCCCTTAAAACACTTTCTAAAGCACTTTTGAATGGAGAAAATTTAAATTGTGAAGCAACCTTCAGAGCAGGAGACTGTCCAAAGCCACCCAGAGGAGTGCCAAGAAATTAAAAAAATTAAATAGAATTAAGAGCAAAAATAATTTACAAGGTGGAACTAAAAAATGGATTAAGGGAAAAAATTAAATTTGGACTAGTACCTTGTTTAAAGTACTTTTGAATTAATTAGTTAAATAATACACCTCAGTGGGAAAGATTGTTTAAACTTGCTATGGAGGATGATTGGCTACCTTCATTAAACAAAGAGATAAGTAGAGAAAGAAGGGAAACAATGTAAAATATCATGTAACTATAGGGTGCCAATGTACGGATTGTTGAAAGAGACTTATGAAAAATTTCCAGGCTTTTTTCAGGATTGGAAGTTAGAAAAATAAAAATAAACGAAAAACGACTATTTCTAGAAAAGTAGCAATAGTTAGAGAAGGCAGAAGAGAAACAGAGGAACAAAAAATAACAACAACAGAGGGATTATGCCAGATTTTTTACAAAGGATTTTTGAAGAAGTAGGGAAGAATTGATGCAGTAACTGAATCAATTAAAAAATACCTGGTTTCCCTAAAGAAAATACAGGAAAGATTTACAAATATGGAAGACTTAGGTTGCCTGATTTGAAATTGTACTTTGTAACTTGCTATTTGGTTTGGATAAAAAAGTGGTTTTCCTGAAAAATAAAGGAATTCTAGAATTAAAAGAACATAACCCAAAGTTTGCTCGGCATGAATTTTTATGGTATATTAAAATTAATGTAGATTTCAAAAACCATTACGTGAGAAATGTGATATTAAGTATATAAATCCAAATTGTGCCCAAAAATATATTTATTGGTCTTAGCACTGGAAGCATTTTTTTTAGAAAAGAGACAGGCAAAGTGAAATGGTTTACATATCAAGACTTATTAATACAGGACGATGGACAATTTAAGATGAAATAAAGGGGAAAATTGTCTTTTTAATTTTTAATTTAAATTTTAATTTAATTTAATTTTAATGGTTTTCATATGCACAATTAAGAGAAAGATTTAATATTGATAAAAAGTAATAGGAGTACTTAACAATTTAGCACAGAATTTGAAAATGAATTGTGTACAAATGATAAACGTGATAGCAAAAATGTAGAATATAAATGTTTGTTGAGATTTAAAACATAAAAGACAAGTTAAAGATTGCATTATATAATGGACTAAGAATTTTGGTTACAATATACAGGTGGATCAATGGGAGAGAATGTGGATAAAAGGACTGAAATGCACATCGTGTAAGAATTTTAAAAATATTTTTTATAAAATGGTGTACTATTGGTAAATGATACCACAGAAATTATATAAGATGTACTTCTAATCAAAGTTGGAAATGTAAAAAAAAAACCTGAAGGGACAATTTACCATGCATAGTGGGCTTGTCTCTTTTCTTTAGATATTTCTGTATTTATTTGTCTTTAACTATGTGAAAATTCTCAATACAATTATCTTTAAAAAGAAATAAAAAAGTGGTTTCCTTGAGATTAAATGATGTGGCTATACATCGTTCTTGTTCTACTATTGTTCTTGATTGACATCTCATAAGTTTAACAAGAAATTATTGTACCATTTTGATTTGAAATTAAGTTGGCACTTTTGGTCAGTTCTATAGGATCAATAACTTTCTTGTAAACTCTGTGATCTGGAAGTAGTGCAGTTGTGTGGTAGCAAAATTCAGATTTGCAGCATTACAGTTTGCTCATTACTTCGAGGCATGTAATGGATAAAATGATCTTGAGAAAGCCCAGCTTTGAGACTTTTCCTGGCTCATTTTCAGCCCGCAGAGAAACTGAGACTGAATTGGATTAACCTTGGCCAGTGCTACACTGAAGACGTTTCTGAAGAGAAATGTGCTAGGCATTATGGGTATAATATACCGCCAATTGCTCTAGCAACACAGGAACTCTTTCCTTAGCTTGAAAACACCAGCTGACAGATTAGTCTGGCCCTTCATTATTAGAAGCTGAGTATTTGTTCTGAAGTGATTTTCATTGGGATTATGTAGAGCTTATATTTACTTCAAATAACTTCAGGCATATGAAAGGAGATGTGTAAACAGATGTCATGGGCTTTGGATGAATATACACACGGTAAAGTCCTTTTTATTTTAATTACAGTTGGGAGTACAATCTCCTACTCAGCATTAAACTGGGTCAGCAGCAGCTTGAGAATGGTTACTAATGAATTCCAATAGTAAGAGAAAGAAGATAAATGTGTTGCCATTTCTGCCTAGGCAAGCAGTGAATTTGTTGTAACATCCCCATTAATAAAAATACTTGAGAGATTATGTGGCTATCAAACATTAACTACTAGTATCAGGATGTCTAGGCAATATTGGGAATAGTTGATTATTTCTTCTTCCTCTGGGATGATTCTTTAGAAGGCTTACTTCACGTTTTTGTGAAATGCAGGCTTCTTAATGTACAAAAAAGACAATTTCACAGATCTACAATAAAGTGGGTCAGGTATGATATGTATACTGGCGATGTTAGCTCCTTTTCTGGTTCTCTTCCTTGCTTGATCAAGATTGAGGAGGAAAGATAAAGCAGCCAAGATCACGCTCAAATGAGCTCACTGAGATCCAGATAGGATCTACCAAAAGAAGAGAATAGGTATAGCTCAGGGTTGAAATTTGGAGTCCTTGGTGCTCTCTGAGCTTGGTTGTTTTCAAACTCAGAGAGACTGCATTAAGGACTCCACAGAATCAAATGCATATACTTCATGCTGTGGATATAATTTACTTGGACTTCAGTAAGGTATTTGATAAAGTAGATCACAACCTACTACTCGATAAGATAGAAAAATGTAGGTTAGACAGCATCATCACCAGATGGATTCGTAGCTGGCTGACAGGCTGTACTCGGCATGTGGTCCTCAATGGAACTGCATCTACATGGAAGGAAGTGTGTAGTGGGGTGCCCCAGGGCTCTGTTCTGGGCCCAGTGCTCTTCAACATCTTCATCAACGATTTGGACGAGGGGATAGATGGGGAACTCATCAAATTTGTGGATGACACCAAGCTGGTAGGAATAGCCAACACTCCAGAAGACAGGCTTAAGATACAGGAGGATCTGGACAGACTTGAACACTGGGCGCTATCTAACAAAATGAAATTCAATGGTGAAAAAAGTAAGGTTCTACATTTAGGCAAGAAAAACCAAATGTACACGTATAGTATAGGGGGTTCCTTGCTCAATAGTAGTAACTATGAGAGGGATCTTGGAGTCCTAGTGGACAATCACCTAAATATGAGCCAGCAGTGTGCTGCAGCTGCCAAAAAGGCCAACACAGGCTAGGCTGCATTAACAGGGATAGAATCAAGATCACGTGAAGTATTAATACCCCTTTACAATGCCTTTGTAAGGCCACACTTGGAATACTGCATCCAGTTTTGGTCACCACGATGTAAAAAAGATGTTGAGACTCTAGAAAGAGTACAGAGAAGAGCAACAAAGATGATTAGAGGACTGGAGGCTAAAACATATGAGGAACGGTTGCTGGAATTGGGTTTGTCTAGTTTAACGAAGAGAAGGACGAGGGGGGACATGATAGCAGTAGATCTGATAAATGTTACTTATCTTGCTAGTCCCAACACTACTTGGGAAGACAAGAAAGATAAGCATACCCAAGTAACCGACTGGGTTTGCTTATCATTCCAGGAGGATCAGGATTTGATGTAGCTTGGATTGAGTCTGAGAGAATGACAAGGCTAAAGTTATTCTGTGAGCTTTCATGGATCCAAATAGACTTCAATATGCATCTCTCCTGTCCTAGTCAACCACTAATGAATGGAAAACAAGGAACAGGTATGTCAGGCTAATGGATGTCATCTTCTCCTTCTCTCCAAACCATGTTAATCACGTAAAAATAAATATATATTTACTAACTTTATTTATACTGTATGCTGCCATATTTTACTGCTATCTTTAAGATCTCACCTAAACATAATGGTTCCTAATTTCTAATCTTTGTGCTACACAGTCCTATGTTTCTCTGTACTGTGAAGGGCTTGTCTGTCTGGAAAAATTAATCATAATCTGATTTTGAAATCTTGATCAGTTTTCTACAGGAAGTAAAGATTTCCCAGTTCTCAATTCCAAGTATTCTGCAAGATTGGCTATGAGCTGTTATTATTTCCTGAAAATGATAAATGTGTGATTATCAAGCATTCATTTTAATATATGTCCTCTTCTGAGCTGAATTTTATGGCTTAAAAGCAATTAACAATTCATACATGTCCAGAAGGCAAAATATTCTGTATGTGCATTAGACAGAAGAATATTTCTGATGTAGCATCGGGAACATTAGGATCTCAGCAGAAATGTTCATATATTCAGCAGTTAACACAGCTCAGCTCAGGTGCTATGCTTGAATTCAGCTAGGGGTTTAGACACACAGATACACAGCATGGCTAGATAAGAATCTTTCTTGCATACTTCAGTGAAGCCATGAATACAGGTAGTCCTCGACTTACAACTGTACACTTAGTGACTGTTCAAAATTACAACATAAATGAAAAAAGGTGATTTGTGTCCTTTATCCACACTTACAACCATTTCAGCATCCCCCCCATAGTCACATGATCAAAATTCAAATGCTTGGCAATTGACTCATATTTATGACGGATGAAGTATACCTGGATGATGTGATCACTTTTTGCGACCTTTTGACAAAGTCAATGGGGTAGTCAGATTCACTTAACAACTGTGTTACTAACTGAACAGCTGCAGTGATTCACTTAACAAGTGGCAAGAAAAGTCATAAAATGGGGCAAAATTCACTTAACAACTGTCTCACTTAGCAACATAAATTTTGGGCTCAATTGTGGTCATAGGTTGAGGACTAACTGTAGTTGATTGCCATATTAACCGTCTTATACCCTTGGCTGAAGCCTTTCTTCCTGCTATGCCTTCAAAGAATTTTTGCTCTGTGCTCCATAGCTTTGAATCAAGAGTGTTGTTGTTCATAAACTGGATTTTCCTGCTTTGGGAACTGGTGGCTGTTAGCTTAACACTCACATTCACAAACCTTACTTGGAAGTTGCATCTTGCATTGAGCAGCATATGAGACTGTTGATGGTGTTGTTACTAGCAGTTATCAAAGTAACAATAGATGATATGTTCATCTTTGGTAGTTTGGTAATGCAGCATAATTTTCTCCAACAAAGCATTTCACATTAACAAACAAAATTCTCTAAATATTTTTTCTTTATTTTATTCTGTATTTAAAGTATGTACCGTAATTGTGATGCTAAAATGCAATTATTATTTTTTTAATTAATTTACTATTTATATCTCACCTTTATGCTTAAAAGGCAGCTAACTATTAAAACAGAATAACAGAATTGGAAGGGACTTTGGAGGTCTTCTTTCCTGCTCAGGCAGGAAACCCTGTGCCATTTCAGACAAATGGTTGTCCAATCTCTTCTTAAAAACTTCAAAAACTTAAAAACTTCTGTAGGCAAGTCATTCCGCTGATTGTTTTAACTGTCAGGAAATTTCTGCTTAGTTCTAGGTTGCTTCTCTCATTGATAAGTTTCCATCCGTTGCTTCTTGTTCTGCCTTCAGGCGCTTTGGAGAATAGCTTGACTCCCTCTTCTTTATGGTATACAATATCAGTATTAACACATTATCAATATTCCTTTCCTAAGAAAAATGATTAATTTATTTGATTTATATCCCACCTTTCTTTTGTACAGTACAAGGTGGTATACAAAAATGCTTAATTATTAATAATATATAATTATTGCATTCATATTTTTATTCATTGCAGGCATTTGCTATCAGGAAACTTTGCATGTGTGGCTTGTGAATTCTTTATTTGTATCTGAACAAGTATCTATAAAGTATGGTTGTGAAAAAAAATTAAAATAGATGTAATTAAAATACATTAAGCTTTAGGAATAAAATTAGGAATAAAAGAATAAGGAGCCAGAATTCTTCTTTTTAAAAGTGGCCTATTCAGTGTACTTTCATTGTTATATAAGAAAGTAATTTATCCTTGGAGAAAAAATATTTTTAGTTTCTATATTTAACTCTTTGTATCTTACGTAACTGAAGTATTGTTACTGTGGACAGTGCAGCCATGTGAATCTGGGACCATCATATTGTATCCCAAAAAGTATTATATATATCCCATTGGTTTTTTTTTCTCCCAATTCTTTCATAATTAGTGTCCACAAATGGATATTTTTTCTTGGACAAAATTACCTAGGCAAATTGCTCATAATATCGATATATAATACCATAATACTCAATAATTATGCATATGTTATGTTATGATGTGATATTATCATGATATATCATATATCATATCATGTTATATATTAGTGTATGTGTATATGTATATATATGTATATGTATATATATTGTCAAACACGCAGAAATGTTATCTGTCCAAAACTAAAAAGTCTCTATCAACTCCACTTTCAGCTCTGAGTGAAGTTGCAGACCCACTACTTGGAAGTTGCCTTGGGCTCACAACTATTGCTAGATATGCAAAGTTTATGAAGTTTTGATTGGGGCACTGGTGTGGTCTTTCCTGGAACAAGAGGCCCAGGCAACAGTGTCTCATGCCTTTATTGCCTCTGTGGTAATACTAAATGTGCTTTACATGAAGCTGGCTTTGAAAACTGCTCAAAACTGTGATTAGGACCAGCTACACAGCCTACCAGTTGATGGCTAAGAGCTATTACAGCCATATAGTATCATTTCCATGGCATTGCACTAGGTTTATGAGTACAGTTCATAAACTTAATTTTAACACACAAAGTTTCATTTTGATCTCAAGTATCTTAGGGCAATCACCTTCACTTTGAATTTGATCATTGGGGGTGGGGTTAACTATGGTTTCCTCCATAATTGAGGATGGTTGGCAGAGCCAAGAAGTAATATTTTTCTGTTCCTTTCTTATTCCTACTGAAATCTCAGATGGCATCTTTCCTGCTACCATTTAAGAAAACTGTCAAAATGGAAATTTTAAGCAGAGACGTAATTTTGCAAGAGCCAGCTGCCATTTACTATGACCATTGGATTGATATTTTTTTGTATGCTATGTATTAATGTCATGTCAGGTGAAACTTTGTAAAGTGAAAGTTGTACATAGGCGGGGTACATATGTGGGTTCCAAGCCCTGATTGAAACAAGAAGGGTACACGGGTTTCCAGTTTTTCTCTTTGTTATTTGGTTGACAGAGATTAAAAAAGTAGTTTGATTACCAGACAAGCTTTATCAGAAAGCCAAATATTTTCACTTTTGATTTTCTATTAGCTATTGTCACGCAGAAGACACTGATGACCAGCTTCATCTTATTGAAACTCTTCAGGCATAGGTTTCCTCCACACCTAAAATGACAAGGGAAACAATTCATTTTCAAAATAGTTATTTTCTTATAAAAATCTCTAAAACATGGGGACCAGACTTTCTTTATATTTTTATCACGTGAGCCTGTCTGTATTTCACAGAATTAAATGTATCCAGTATTATCTGCAATAGCGGCATTGTGGCCTAGTGATGAAGTCACTCACTTCCTATTTGGAAAGTTGAGAGTTCAGTCCTAGGCAGATATTTCTCTCCTAGGATGCAAAGAAAAAATATCTGCTGTGAACTCTGTGTAGGTGTCAGGAAGGGCATCCGGCCAGTAATGCTCAGCTCCATCATCCTAATCCCTTGAATTAAGGTATTACAGGGTTGTTAAAAAAGGGGTATTATTTGCAATAGTAAAGATGTAGTTATAGATGAGCTTCAGAAATCTTTTGAACGTTTAGTCTATTTAGGAAAAAAACCCAGTCTGCTCATCTGGTGATAAATATAAAGATAAACATAGATAACCCAAACTGAAAATTAATTCTTCCTGGATCATTATATATCATGTAATCTTTAATTGTAAATATTATAGTATTTCAATTGTTTAAGTCAAAAACATTGGGGGTTTTTTCTTCTTGTTTCAAAGAACTCTGTTTAATATGTTTTTATGGGCATTCCACTTCAGAATCATATAACATAACAATTTCCAGTTTTACTGACATATAAACATTTTGAAATATTAAAGTATGTTTTGTCGCATATAAATGTGACGTTTACTTAACATACGTTTCCAGGCTCCTGCAATATAATTTTCCTGTTTCCATGAAGTAAATATTTAAAAGCATCTTATATAGTTCTCAATTTTGTTCAATATAAAAAAACCTCTATTGCTTGTTTATTACTTTAGCTTATATGCTGCTCCATTTCCAAAGACTGAACAGCTTGCAATTAGTAACATGATTGTTACTAATGGACAAGTGTGAAGAATTGATATGTACTACCAATACATAGATATGTAGCTCAATTATATAACCATAACAGCAAAAAAAGGTCATAATGTGTCACCATTTGGGCAGCAAAATCTTTGAGCATGCCTAAAAGCCTCTCTGAAGAGCTATGTTTGCAAGACTCTTCAAAAATATAATAGGGAGAGATCTGAAAGTAAGCTCCTTCAGAGGCATAGGGCCATCACTGAGTAGAGTTAAACATGGATCCTTATAAAAAGCATTCTGTCAGGTGCGAGGTCCTCAGCAAGCCAACTTTATTAGATCTCACTGGATGTCAGATTCAACTCAGAAAATGTAACATTAGAGATATTCAGGCCCTACAGTGGCATTTAACCCTTTTTAATTTTCAATATTTCTGCATAAATATAATCTATGTTATCCATACACATCCTAAAAGTAGATGGAGAGAACCCAATTAATTATGGATCAAAATCATTATAGTTCTTCAATTGTTTATTGAGGAAAAATTATCCAAAGCTACATACAGTATCTGTGTATTGGTAGTGCATATCAAACCTGCACACTTGTCCATTACCAATCTTTTAGCAAACACAGTCTTATTCTGTGCAGCTATAGCATTATGTCCATGGCTCTAGGCCAAGGACACCAACAACCCAGCTGAGGTGTTGGACACTGGGCTGAGGTAGCTGTGTTGGAAGAGAAGATGAGTGGGACCTGCTCGTATCCTTTTCTCTGGAAGAGTTTGCTCCATTTTTTTCACCATATATTACATATTCTATCACTGTACCAAAGCATTTACTTTCAGATGCTCTTTGTCCTTTCCCCGCTGTCTCTTCCAGATCAGCAACTCTTACCCGCCACCACAGAATTCACAGTCATCTCTCCTGCTTTTCCCATATTCTGCAATTTGGATCTGTACTTTTGCTTGAGGAAACAGGCTCTGTCTTTTATTTAAATTTCAGCTCTTCGGTTATGGGAGTAGCCTGAATAAAAATCCTAAAAAAGAGTATGGTGGAACAGTATTTTATTAATCTCCCAACCATCCTACTGTACAGCACCTCTTGATTCTTTTTTGCCTGCTGCCAGATATTTCTCCACAGGACCATTTTCATTTTTTTCTGACCATTTTCTGTGGCATGCCAGATACAGATGGATCGTCCTTCAGGAAAAAAGGAACGTGTCCGCTGCACAACATTGATTATTCAGCCTGATTTTTTATCGGCAAATAGACTGTGGTTTATTCAGTTCTTTCTACATCTGCATTTCCCCAATTTTCAGATACAATTTTGGCAAGGGAGGATGAAAATGCATAGCGTTAAATGAGGCATGAAATGACCTGTCACAGTGCATTATGTGGTATGGAAAAATATACAAAAGAAAAATAACAGGGAGATAGACAATAATAATGGTACATCTGCAATTCATTGGGGAAGGTGTATTCATACAATATGGCTTTGTATAAATTTATCAACAGCAATATGAGAGGAAAGAATGGTGCCTCTCCCATTTTCTCACTTTTTCCTCATAATACTGCTAGCTAAGATGCTATTTTCAAAGGATCACTTGTTAGAGACACGGTTCTGCCATACATATGCTTCATGCTGGGGAAGTGGTGTGAATTAGTGCAATAAGCCTAATTAGAGTTTTCTCACAGTGAAAGTAACTCAGTAACTTATTCGATTTTGGAACTGCACTTATCTAAAGGTTTGAATCAATAGCATCACAAAACTAAAACCTTTATATTACAAAACCACAATACTAGCTTGGCAGGTAGGACTGAAGGGATCAAAATCAGATTCAAAGACCTGCAATCAGACAGATCCATTATAGTAACAATGCACAGAAGTCAACTATCCCTCCCAGAAAGTCATGCCTAGCTCTTAGTCCATTAGAATGCACAGATGGATAAAGGGTGTTCAGATCTGAACCTGAGAATGGATGAATGTAGAGACAGGGATGCTCTGCTTGAAGCATATAATTGGCACTTGCTGGATTTGGCTCTAATTACATTTTCTCTAGTATCTGTGAGAAAACTATCTTAGCAAAGAGTTGTGTCGTTGAATCTCCGTCTTTAAGGTCATGTGCAGCCTGACATGGACTTTTTGCCCATGAAGATATATATTCTGTGTGACTCTAGTGCTTCCAGGAGAGAAACATTAAATTGATCCAGGTTTACAAAACTGACATAATGTAAACATTCAACACAGTTTAAATTTAAGTAACTTTTTCATAATAAATTATTATTTTAGTGTAAGACAAAGTAACAGGCAGAAACATGGTACTGAAAATCCTGGCTGGTTTCCCTCATCATGTGGGGGTTTTTTTTGTCTCAGAGTATTATGTGAACTGAGCCAATGTGGCTTGCAGGTCTTGGTTTATAACTTAGCATGTTGTGTGATCCCAGCTAATTGTAGCCTGTGATCAATTATACAACGGGTTGGCTAATGTGCAAACTAGAACAGTGTGTGATTGGGCAACCAAAAGTATAGTTTACATACCCAATTAAGGAGATGAAACTGCATCTCCTTAAGGGAAATGGATGCTTTACTTTAAAGCCATTGCATAATGTCACAGCAGATCTCAACATTGGGTGCAAAACATTGGCCATTTCAGTTTTGTATATTTTACCTTTCTTACAATATGGTTTTTGGTCCTGGTAATTTCTCCTTTCCTTTCCATGTTCTTGGATCTTTTCCTTTGATCATCATCATCCTTGGTCATTTCTTCTTGCACATGTTCTTTGGTCTAAGTTTCTTCCAGCACCTCTGCTTACTTTCAGATGCCCTTGTTTCTTCCATCCTTGATTCCATATACCTTCAGCCTGCCTGGATCACAGTAGCTCAATCTAGGGCTAGCACCATCTTCCCTATATGCTTTCTTTTTCCTATGACATAATGGCTTCCTATGACATAAGAGACTTCTTCATTAGCACCTTCTATCCTTTGGTATATGAAATGAATAAATGGATGGCAATAATTAATTGCTTATCCTCATTGTTTCTTGAGGTGAAGCTAATAAGGTTTAAACATTCCTGCAAAGAGATTTGGAATCCTTCAAATTGGAAATCTTTTCTAGGATGCTATATGGCTCTTTGATGCCTTGTCTGCTTCTTTAAAACTAAAATCTGTGAAGGCAGAACTAGTATAATAGCAATCACTCAGCAACTTGACAGTTAAACAATAAGTGGATTCTACTCTCTGTCATGGTTCCAATACAGGGTGAGAGAAAGCTAGAGTGAAGCTTTGTTGTGAGGTATTATTAGATAGTTATGCCCATTTCTCATGCATTTCTTCTTAAATTCTTCCTCTTCCTCAAGGAGATAAAGATCTGGTAGATTGAGTAGAGACTTCATGATCTTCATAGCAACACTGGGGATCTCACCTTTATACTATCACTGCCTGCACATGCATGTGTGCACACACATGCACACGCACAAAGACACAACATGCACACACACTTGCATGCATACAAAAAAATTTCTTCTCCACAACCATGGTTCCCTTTATAAAGCAGGAGTGAATTTCTCTTAATCCTTTCTTCTCCTGTCTCTACATCTCTTTCATCCACAATTTTTACAGGTATATTTTTGCATTACCTTTTGGGTGTCTACAGTATCTTTGTAATAGTTTATTGATTGCCTTTAATCGTTGTTTATCTGTATTTCAGTGAGAAAATGTTTTTTTTAGGAATTTGTTAAATATGAATTAGTAGAGCTATTGATCAAAAAGACTACCCAGAAGCTACAACCAGTCCAAAATGTAATTGCGTGTGCATCGATAGGTGCCCCAAGGTTTAACCATATAACTCCTCTATTGTATGAGCCGCACTGGCTCCCTGTTTCTTTCTGATTGCAATTCAAGGTGCTGGTTATTATCTTTAAAACCATATATAGCACAAGGCCAGATTATCTGCCGGACTGCCTCTCTCTAAGGACATCTATCTACTCATCTTATCAAATCAGATAGGGTGGAGATGGTCCTAGTCCCTTCCCTTAAACATTGCCATCTGGTGGGAGCTAGAGAGTATGCCTCTTCTGTGGCAGCCCCTGCTCTGTGGAAGACCCTTCCGCTTGAAAGTCAGCAGGTGTCCACCCACCCAGCCTTCCAAAAACGACTTAGGATCTGGTTTTCCTCCCCACATCCTGGGATAGGCTGAGATGGATAAGAGGATTTAACAAGGGTATTGGAAGCTTAACTTTGGTGCCAGGCTTTTTAAGGTTTATGGTTTTAATAGATATTATGCTATTTTTATTGATGTTATTTTAATTGTTTAAAATTGGGAGCCATCCAGAGTTTGGTATAAGTTGGGTGACTATATAAATTTTTAAAATAAATAAATCAATGAATAAAATTACTTACAGGGATGGCCAGCGTGGTGCCCATCAGATTTCCTTCCACACTTGATTTTATATGTTATAAAGCAAAGCAACATTTGCCTCTAGCATTATTTTAATTTTCAAGAATGCCTCCGGTTCCCATGTAGGCCTAGAGGCATTCTGAGAAAATTGAATGGGATGAATATCTGTACCCCATTATTTGCTTGAAAAAGTGTCATTGGGATCCTGATAAATGGGTATTTTGTAACTGGGCATACTCACTAATGCATGCACTGAGGACAGGCTAGAATTTCCGGTGCTTGTCAAATTGTGACAGCATCCACAACACGCAGTTAAAATTCCAAATATTCCCTGCAGTTCAACCCTTTTCTTATGAATCACAAAGACAGCATGCTAGCCAGTGAAATAAAGGGAAGAATCTGTAGTATCATTAAAACTATCAAATCTGGCATAAGGTTCTGGGAACTAAGGTATACTTAGTTAAACATAAAATATTATCCTCCATTGACAGGTTGCAGAAGTACAATCTGTGATAGTGCAATTGCTGCTTAAACCTAAGCAAAATAAACACAGTGCCAACATACCAGTAACTGTTAATAATTTAGTAAATTTGCCTTTACTAAACAAATTAACACCTCTAATAGAACAGATAGCCATTTCTCTTTTCCAAACATACAGAATGAAATGTATTAGTTCTTATTCCTTTAATTTAAACTGTGAAAGTGAAATTCCTATGTTGAAGAACAGTGAGAGGAGTAGAAAAGATATATCACCACAATGTTGGAAGTGCAAGAAAATGTTAGGCACTTATTATCATATGTGGTGGACTTGTTCGAAAGCCAAAGAATTTTGGCGGCTAATAAAGACTTGGTTGGAGGAAATGTTGGGACTGAAGATAGATCCCAGGCCAGAATTGTTTTTACTGGGAATGATAGATGGGAAGTTTAACAAAGGAGAGACATATCTAGTGTTGCATATCATAACAGCAGCAAAGTTGGTGTATGCCCAGAACTGGAAAAACGGTAATTCCCCGGTGGAGAGTGAACTAATTAAAAAAAAATTGATATGTGCAGAGATGGGTAGATTATCCTTAGAAATTAAAGACAAGGATGAAACAGAGTATTACGAAGTTTGGGATAAGATGTACTATTGGTTAGACTCGAGGAGAAAAAGTCAAAACAGAGAAAGCTCATCTAGAAGAGAGAAAGTGTAGATTTCTAACCTCAAAGTGAGCGTAAGATAGAGATCAGAATATGAAATAAGTATGGAAATGGAAGTTATGCTATAAATAGACATAAATATGTATGTAAATATATAAATATGTAAATAGTATAAAATGCAATATGTAAATGGTATAAAAGATCAACGACTAGGAAGATATATGGTATATGGTATAGTATGTATGGCAAAATAACAGCCAGAAAAGTCACACTGTGTTCAACCTGTTTTTAAATGTTTACTTAATAAAAATAAAAAATAAAATAAAAAAACAGTGAGAGGAGTAAATAAATGTAAAAGGATTTCTTTCATTGGCTCAGTTCTTTTTCTCTTTGGTTGAGATGTTCCTGCCAAATAAGATTCATTTACTTATATTATGTACTCTAAATCTCCAGCAGTGTGTTCAGGAATACATCAATCTGTAACAAGTTGAACTGTCAGCTTATCCTTGAAGCTCTATTTGACTGCTTCCAGACCAAGGAGAGCTGAGCAATTGGAAATGCTCCCTCCCAAATTGCTTCTGTTGGTCCTCAGGCTCAGCTGTTTTGGTTTGGATTGTTTTGCATTTGCATCTGAGATCAGCCTTAAAATTTAATGTTGTTAGTTGCATAAGAGATATGCAAATGCTCTTGAAAAAAAAGCTCTCCTATTCCTTTGAACTTGTGGTCAGTTTTCTTCTTTCACCAAAAGTTATGCTTAGTTGAAGATGAAACATACATCCTTGTCTTCTTTAGATTAAGTGTTAGAAAGTTAAGGCTGTTTACAAGAAGTCATGAGATTAAGAGATGGTAAAGGCCTTTTAGTGTTCTTTACTTGAAAGCATTTTTATTTCATAATGGCAAATAGTAGAATTTCCAAATCCACATTTGCTTCTTCCTCTGGTTTTCCTTCCTTCAGAACTTACACAGACAAACAGAATGAACGAACTTTGTTAGCATTAGCCATCTTCAGTCTGAACACATAACTTTTCCATTGATCCAATGATTACTATCAGGGATCATCAGGGGTTTTTTTTTGTCATAGAACACCCAGAATGGAGTTCCAGCACCTTTTTTGCATGGAGCCTTGTAAGGTAGGCAAGGCAGGTTGTATGACATGTGTGAGTTCCGGCACCTTTATATATATATATATATATATATATATACAAAAAAAGCACTGGGGATCATTGATGTGTAAATACATGTGTAAGATAGATGAAAATATTCCATCTGAGGAGGATTAATGGGACTGTCTAAATGGACTGGATGGCACTGGGTGCTTAAAATTCTATGTATGTTGAAACACATTACAATCTGATCTCTGGCATCAACCAGCAGTCTCTAAGAGGCTGTGTTCCCTGCCTCTAAGGAATAAATTTGTGGAAATAGAAAACCAATTGGTCACTATCTAACACAGGGGTCTTCAAACTTGGCCCTTTTATGACTTGTGGACTTCAACTCCCAGAATTCCTCAGCCAGCGTGCCTGGCTGAGGAATTCTGAGAGTTGAAGTCCACAAGTCATAAAAGGGCCAAGTTTGAAGACCCCTGAGCTAATAGCTAGAGAAGTTACTGTATTGTATTCAGATACTTCCCTCTTCCTCCCCATTCCTTCATACTGGGTTTATTGGTTGCGAGACTGGAAGTAAATTTTCTCTTCTGCTGATAATAATATCCAATAATTATATTCTACATGATTATGTGTTATCATATATACTGTATCTATGATTATGTGTAAAAAGACACAATCATGGTTATGCCACAGTTACTGAAAGTAATAAGGCTTGCACATGCTGTACTGTGGAGCTGTGAAATAATGAGTCATCATCTCCCACATATCTCGAGAGAAAACATTTGGAGCAGAGCAGTGACACTATTTCAGTTATATGCTTACTAGAAGGCAGTGGTAAAATGTGATTACTGTGAGCTGAAATCATTACATAGAGACTGAAAACTAATTGTGGAAACTCCTGGCAAAGTGCCAAATTAGGTTTTGTAGATAGAATATTTAGTGTTTTCGAGCAATTGTCTTTTGAGTACCCTGTACTCCATATATCTTGCTTTGTGACTATATTGCATTTTTATACCAACAACTATTTTTCTCTAGGTAACTTTTAGCTCCAACTCAAGCAGATGAAACCATTCGAACCAATCAGAATGACTAAATGATTTTAAAACAATTAATTAGACCAACTTTCTCTAATTGACTCTGCCCATCCTACTGATGCTCTGAATACTGCTATATTTATGGCATTTTCCTGATCTACTAAGCTAGTATCTCCATCAAAGGAGATGATGTGCTGTAGTTAATTGAACCTTAGTCACCACTCAGCAGGATTATTGTAACATGCTATGTGTAGGTCTATCCTTGGACTCTGAGAAGCTACCATTTTTACAAAGCACGGTAGTTAAAATGTTGGTAGGTCAATCACACCAGTGCAGAATAACATCTAACAATAATAGGATACAGTGGTACCTTGGTACCCAACTTCTTTGAAACTCATCAAATTGGTATCCAATGCATTTTGACATAAAAAAATTGTCCTAGTATACATGAACGCACAAGCTAGAACTTGTTGGTGTCAGTACCTTGTGACTCACTATATTATTCTTTATGCAAAAAATTTGTTTGGTACTCATTGTTTTTGGTACTCATTACACCTCCCAGAGCCAATTAACAATGAGTACCAATGTACCACTGTATTTCTAGGCCTGAGTCAAACTGCTGTTCTTTACTTATAAAAACCTACACAGCATAGCACAGTTTAAACAAGCAATATCAGAATAGAGTTTGTCCATTTGCTTTGGTCCTTGTGAAAAGGCCAGCACACTGATCTTTTAAGACACATGGGGTATAGACAAGGTGAGTAGCAGTTTCCCTTTTATGGAGGTCAAAACAATCTCACTCTCTCATGCCCTTGGCTCAAGCTAATTATCGTTTAATAAAATGTGTTGTATTATTTGAGGAATTGTTTTATTTGGATTTTTGTATAATTTTATGTCTTTGTTTTGCTGTCCTTCAGGATTAGGGCAAGCTAGATATTCTGTAAGATGGTAGATAGGTAAGATATGATGGTCAGCACAGAGAGAGACTGATAACAAATGAAGCCGAGTGAATTTAATGTTATTTCAATCTTTAAATGTATGACTGCTAAGGTTTTATCTTAATAAAAGTCAGCCTCTTGATTTGCAAGACTAACATACTATTTGTGTTTTATTTGCTAGATAGAAGATATCATAACAAGAATGCAGGATGACAAAACAGGTGGAGTGCCCATTCGCACGGTCAAGAGCTTTCTGTCGAAAATCCCTAGTGTTGTCACAGGTATGAACAGAATTGAAAGGTAACATGTTGTTTATCTGCACCCTTATTAAGATTGTAGCGTGAGCTCACACTGTGAAGGAAATTCAAAACCTTCATCAGTGGTTCTCTCCAACATGTGCCTAAATAATTATATCCCCTCTAATTCTAGTTTTAATGCTGATGCCTCAAGGCCAGAAGTAAATGGTTCCACTCAGCAGAATGAACAGGAGGATTAGCAAGCACAGGAGCCTAGTTTAACTCATTTTAAAAGAAGTATCTAAAAAACTGTGACCCTACAGAAAGGTCAGTGAATATGACTAAAATATCCAACTTCGTTAATAAGCACATATTCTTTCAATGGCTGGCCTCTGAGCAAAACTTCAAGGAAACTGGCACAGGTAATTCAGGAGGTAGAAAACACCTTCCAGGTAACTTTGAGGTAATGGACAAAATGTTTCAAATGAAAAATATTTTCAGCATAAAACAGCTTTTTCCCACCTTCCCAGAAGTGTTAGAATGCTGTTCCAAAAAGATGTTGTTTTGATCTCAGAAAGCTTCTGAAATAGTCAGAACAACATTGAAGTGCTTCTAGTCTGGTTAAGACAGCTATTTCCTACTCAAAATAGTATGTTTCAAAGTCAAAACCTTTGTACCCATTGACAAGGAGGGCTGGGAACCAGGGAAGCTGAGATAGTTCCCAAGTAGAGTAGTTTTTGCTTCAGCAGTTGTGGGCCACCTGGCTGCTTCTTTGGACTTGATTTTGAACAGCAGAATGCTATATGTACATCAACCTCCTGTATAAGTATGACCATTGGCACAATTTTCTTCATCTTCACCAACAATCAGAATCACTTGTTTTGTCTCCCCACCCCCAGCAGTGCAGATTTGAGCTAATTATGTTGTCAACATAGTTTTGGAAGTGAAATGGGAAACAATGTTGAAGGTAGTGAGGGAAAACGACGAGTGAGGAAAGGGTTAAGAATTTTCCCCCATTGGATTCATTGGCAACCTTGGCCTCCCATTTCAATTTTACAAAGTAAAATCGGTGAAAGATTGGAAAGCATGAAGATGGTGGATGTGGAAACTGTAGCTTTGTCCCAAATAGCTAAGAATGGCTACCAAGTTTCAGAGAGTCAAAGACCCTGTCCTGTGCTCTGTTTGAGCACCTGTCTTGGAAGTTGTTTTCTCTGATTTCATTTGGTGGCTTCCAGACACATCCTTTCCATTAGCACAAGAGCTGATGAGAGAATGAAAAATCTCAAGAAGTTGCCAAAATTGCAGCATCATGTTGCTGAAAGTGTCATAGAAGGTGATCTCAGGCAGATCCATTTCAGGGCAAGAGGGAGCTCTGGGCAAGAACACAGGTTCCAGTATGGAAAGGAAAGGAAGGCAAAATGCAGTCACCCATGAATCAAGGCAGAGCACAGAAGGTAGGAAAAGTTTTTGTAATTTTACAAAGATTCATATTCCATACAGAACACTGCATAGCTCCTTATCTACAGATACAGAAAAAGAAGATCTGGTGTAAACGCTAGGGGAAAAAAAAATCAAACTAAATTGAGTTGGGTACCTTTGCTGATAGCATTTTCTTTTTCTGGAGGCAAAGGCTTTAATGGCTGTCAGAAGGTAGGAATGGGTAAGAACAAGCCAGCTATTCTGTATATTGCTATACAAGCTTAGTACAAAGTATATTTAGAAGAGTTTTAGTGAATGTGTGTTTGTGTATGTGTGTATGTGCGTATACTGTGTGTGCAGTGTGTGTAGACAAAAATTCCCTTCTCACTCCCTATGGGTGGTATGTGTCCTCAGTCTTTGGGAGTTGGAGGTTCTGCACAGTATCACAGCTGTTCCTAGTACTGCACTCTTCTGGACAGAAAGCTTTAATGTTGTCCTGAGATCTGGTGGAGCCATTTTCCCAGCTTAAGAGTCACAAGTGCGCCTACCACAACTGAGACTACTTTAGCCTTTACTTTCCACATCTTCTCTAGTTCCTCCTTCAGACTCCGGTACTTCTCCAGCTTTTCATACTCCTTTTCCTGATGTTGCTGTCACTTGGCAGCACTACCTCAATCACCAACATTGTCTTCTGGTCCTTGTCTACTAACACAATATCTGGTTGATTGGCCAGTACCAGCCTTTCTAGCCCATGTGCAGAGGTACATAATGCCATTCATTGTATACCATTCCTGCCCCTATCATGTACCCTACCACTATGTGTTGGGCAGTCTCTGAGGCCTTTCTGCACACTCTGCACCTCTGGTCCTGGGTCATGTGGTAGATCCTTGTTCCTATGGATCTGGTGTTAATGACTGTTCTTGTGGTGCTGTGATCCTCAGTGCTATCTTTTAGTCCAGTTGCCTTGTGAAAAAGCATCTTTGGGATAACAGCATTTCTCCTTAACACACACTTGCCCAGTGTTCTAGTTCTGAATTCTTGGTATCTGCTCTCCACTGTTTACAGTCCAGAGCTGCATTTTCCATTTTGCTGGCTGTTTTGCCGATTTCTTCCTTGGCTTCAGCTGCCACAGTCCCTGGCTGTAGATCATCTGGCTTCTGGCTATCTCAGCCCACACCTCCACTGTTCCACATTTCTTCTAATTGCCTCTCATTCCAGCAGCTTCTCCAGCCAAACATAGGAGAAAATCCCTCTCTTTTTGAAAAAAATTACATGCCAATTCTAAAGAGCTTAAACTGGTTTCCATTTTTCTCTGCAACTGCCTACGTGGCCAAACTGTACCTTTGACAGATGACTGTAGAGAAAGAAATCAACCTTGACAATTGCATGTAACATTATTTTAGGGCAGTTCATTCTTCCGCAGGGGCAAGGAGGGATCATACCATATTGGGGCTTCTGGTTTGAAATGGACTATCTCAGTAGATGGCACTGCCACTTGTTCAGATTGGAAAGCTGGTGAGGTGAGCTGCCTTGGAACTGAATTCCTAGAATCATGGTTTATGTTGAGGGCAATTACATGTTCTACTCTGGTGGAGTGGGAGGAATTGATTCTGAGTTGTACCCAGGGCTTTTTTCCTTATAGAATGCCCAGAACGGAGTTCCGGCACCTTTTTTGGATGGAACCTTATAAGGTAGGCAAGGCGGGTTGTATGACGTGTGTGAGTTCCGGCACCTTTTTTTTTTTTTTTTTTTAGAAAAAAAGCACTGGTTGTACCATTTATTTTTTTGAGGATTCTAAAACCCACAGACATTGTCAACAGAAGAAAGTGCTGCAGTTAGTTGAACTACCTATTTTAATTTGTGAAACACATTTAATAAAATCAGAAATATCCCAAGGAACTTTTAAATTTGCAAATTCTACTTATGTTATCTGTACTTTCAAGCATTATCTGAGATCTGTATTTGATATTTTACACAATATGATTTATCAAAGCAAAGTAGCACATAGAGTCATTACTTATTAAATTTGGCAGTGTACATAACGAATGAATTATGCAGATTAGATATATTTGCTTAAATGTGGCACATTGTTGCATGTTTATTTGTGGCCTCACTTATTCCCTTTGTGTTGTCAAATTAGGCTGTGCAGACAAATGTCTAAAGGACTCATTCCCAAAAGCTAAAATAACAGCAACACAAT
>NW_015387864.1:64833-72117 GCF_001527695.2 Protobothrops mucrosquamatus
CACATAGAGTCATTACTTATTAAATTTGGCAGTGTACATAACGAATGAATTATGCAGATTAGATATATTTGCTTAAATGTGGCACATTGTTGCATGTTTATTTGTGGCCTCACTTATTCCCTTTGTGTTGTCAAATTAGGCTGTGCAGACAAATGTCTAAAGGACTCATTCCCAAAAGCTAAAATAACAGCAACACAATCATTTTTGCATTCACTGAAGCTGCAGAACTCATAACCTTTGTTATTTTGTGGCCCAGCCATTCATGCAAGCACTTTAAGAAAAGCATGTTGTGCTTATCAGTATCACTAACAATAAAGATCCCTAATTCTGTTATAACTATAGTCCTTAAAAGTGAACAAAAATGTAGGTTGGCCTGTTCCAGGTTAGTGTTCTTCAGATATGATACTAACATTACTCCTTGCTGTATTGCCTAACTAATGTTTTATGCTGCTGTTTGGGAATGATTGAAATTGTAGTCCAAGTCCTTTGAAGGTCAGCTTGTTTGAAAAGACACAAAAAACATGATGATGTAATTTCACTGCTCTCAAGAAGTAATATCTGAAAATGTGCAGGTCAAAACGAAACATTCTTCATTCTGCAAAGGACATTATTATTATTATTATTATTATTATTATTATTATTATTATTATTATTATTATTATTATTATTATTATTATTATTATTATTATTATTAATTAAATTTATATACCGCCCTATCTCCCTTACGGGACTCAGGGCGGTGAACAGGCGATAATAAAAACCACAATAAATATACGCAAGTTTCTGTTCTAAAATCAAATTAAATAACAGGCCTGCTCTAAAAACACCCCATACAAAACCCCCACTAAAACATAATCAAACTACGCCAGGCCGGCCGCACGGAATAGATGGGCCTTCAGGGCTCGGCGAAAAAGGCGCAGGTCCGCAACTGTACGTAGGTCGGGGGTAGGTCATTCCAGAAGGCAGGAGCTGCCACAGAGAAGGCTCTCCCCCTGGGGGTCGCCAGCCGGCATTGTCTGGCCGACGGCACTCTAAGGAGGCCCTCTCTGTGGGAGCGGACTGGTCGAAGGGAGGTGTTTGGTAGGAGGCGGTCTTGCAAATACCTAGGTCCATTGCCATGGAACGCTTTAAAGGTTGTTACTAACACCTTGAAGCGCACCCGGAAGGCCACAGGCAGCCAGTGCAGCTCGTGCAGGAGAGGTGTTACATGGGAGTATCTAGAGGCCCCCAGGATCCCCCGCGCGGCCGCATTCTGAACTAGCTGGAGCCTCCAGGTGCACCTCAAGGGGAGCCCCATGTAGAGAGCGTTGCAATAGTCCAGGNCTGATTTAATCAGTGCTGACAGCCAACTTAATCAAATTTGGTTAGCAACACATTTTCCAGCAGTAGCTATGTAGTCATCTGCTGCAAACCTCCTACTTTTGGATGTATTGCATTGAGAAGCTCTGCTTCTTTCAGCTGTACATAATTTTCTAATCACCCCTTGGATGGTCACCTGTAGGGTAGAATTCCAAATAGACCTGTTGATGATACAACAAAATACTTTACTTATGCAAATGTCCCATTGAGTTCAAAGGGCTCCTTCCATTGGATTACTGCCTTGATACAGATTGCATCTCCTTCAGATAACATGAATGCAAAGAAACTGTTGTCCCTCTAAGTCTAAACTTTATCTGTGAATAGTTATATAGAGAAACAGAAAGGAAATGAGAAAGCAGGCAGCAATACCTCACTGAAGATTAGATCAGCTGCAATAGTGAAGGAGTTTCATGAAACCCTTGATGTAGTAGAATTTGTAATCTTTATAAAAAGGTAGTAACCTCTATATATGTGCACATGCAGTGTATGTGTGAATATATGTGTCCATATAAATCAGGGGTGTCAAACTTGCAACGTCATGTGACGTGTTGCAATGTATTGTGACTTTTTTTCCATTGCCGACAATGGGGTGGGCTGGTATGACACATTCAGCCCGTGGGCTGGCAGTTTGACACCCCTGATATAGATTGTATTTATGTTTGTATGTATGAAAATGACTGTATGAATACACACAAACAGTTTTGCATATCCTGCCTCAGTGTCCCCATATGGAGACAAAGAGACACAGCTTACCCAAAATTGTTGTTATTCTAGCTTATGAAGCCACAAATGTATGAGAAGAATAAGATGGAACAAATTTATAAACCACGGGTTGTTACTTTAGGACAGGGGTCTTCAAACTTGGTCCTTTTATGACTTGTGGACTTCAACTCCCAGAATTCCTCAGCCAGGCACACTGGCTGAGGAATTCTGGGAATTGAAGTCCACAAGTCATAAAAGGGCCAAGTTTGAAGACCCCTGCTTTAGGATCATTCTCTCAGAAATGGGTTGGTGGGGGCTTACAAACGAGGACCTATGGCGAGGGTGAGGGTTTCTATGAATGGGGACAACAGCGCAGTGAAGATTGATGGGCATGCAGTAAGTTTTGGTGAGCAAATTCTCTCCCGAGAAAAGAGATTGAGAGATTGCCCACTTGTGCACTGGATAGCTACTCCTTGTGAGGAGACAGAAGGAATTGAATTTCTTGTTGAATGGCTTGGGAGCCAAGGCATTACCCAACACACTCAAAACCACTGTGCAGCCTTTATAAACATTTCCCTAACAAAAGCCTCACTTCCTTAAATTCTTTCAGAGATAATTATTTTACAACATAAGAGAGATATTTTGATCAGCAGGAAAGAAAGAATAAAGACACTTGGTGAGTCACGTTTCTGGAATTAAAATTTTTGTAATGGAATGTAGGGATGACCTGAGGGGATGAGGGGAAGAGATGTTACCTACGAAATGATCAGACAAGAGAGGGGAGAGCCCCCAGTGGATTAATGGTCAGAGGAAAAAACTTAGTAAGGACCCACCCGAATGGATGTAACAGTTAAAAGTCATAGTGGGAAATTTGTACTTTTAGACTTGCAAAATGGATGTCAGCTTTTGTAGGTAAATCAGACCCAAAAACCTAACTAAATGAATCAATTCCACTTTATTGTAAGGCCACATTAACAGAATCTAGCAAGTTTGAAAGTATAGCCTCCCCACTACTACTTTTAAGTGCTTGGTCCATTAGAGCAGGCCTTCCTAAGTTATTTTCTCTGACCATTAAGTCACTGTACGGTCCTGACTCTCTTGTCTGATTGTTTCCTAGGCAGCATCTCTTCCCCTCACTCCCAAGGTCAGGGGTCTTCAAACTTGGCCCTTTTATGACTCGTGGACTTCAACTCCCAGAATTCCTCAGCCAGCATGCCTGGCTGAGGAATTCTGGGACTTGAAGTCCACAAGTCATAAAAGGGTCAGTTTGAAGATCCCTGCCCAAGGTCATCCATTTCAGATTTTGACTTAAATGCCAAAAGCTTAACAAGATTGTGATTTAAGAAAATTTAAATTGATAAGGAGACAGTAACTTTAGAAAACAGAAGAATCTTTTTTTTTTCTTTGATGAAAGTGCCTTTGAAAATATAAAATTAGCTAAAGAAACAGACTGGACATTTATGGGAATGTTGATTGTTTAAGTAGATAAAAGTAGATAATTGGTAGATTTTACAAAGTAATAAGGTAAAGGGTAATATGAGCCAACCTCCATGACTGTATCTATGAAGAGTTCATTGGGACTAAGGTATTAAAGACGGAGAAAAGCAAAACATGAAAATAAAGGAGAAACGTGTCTTTTATTATCACCCTGGTAATAGACATACTTTTTACTTTGGGGCATAAATATTATAATGGCAACCATACAAAAAGCAGCAGAAATAAAAGAAGATTCACCAGAACAACCTACAGAAATGAGCAACAGGTCAGATTTATTGCCGAAAATGTTTAAGGAATTTGGCAAGAAGATGACTGAAATATTTGCCAAAAGTTTGGATGCTTTTTCAAAAGGAAATGGAGGAAGGACTTGCAGGGATAAAAAGGATATGAAAGATGTAGTTGAGAATCTGTAGGACTATTGACTAGATATGTAAACCAAATTAGTGACAAAATTGACTTTTTGGAAAGTAAAACAGAAGTTATAAACACAGAGATGGAGAAAAAAATTAGGTAACATGGCATTACTGGAATTGAGAGAAAAAGAATTTTGTTTAATGGTAAAAGCAATTAGAGAAGACCATGGGGAACATAAACAAAGGAAAGATTGTTAAGTCCCTATGTAACTTTTTGGATTAGAGTAAGGATGACATAAAGGCAGATATTGATAAAGTTACAGGATTAATACATGATTTGCAAAACTCAGAAATGTTCTAAGGGATTTCCCTGTGCACTTTGTAGGAAGAATACTAGAGCAGCAGCAGCATCTTAATACTAAATTGAGGATTGATAATACAGATGTAATTGTACTCAAAAGAATTTTCAATTACAGGTAGTCTGTGACTTACTACCATTTGTTCAATGACTCTTTGAAATTATGACAGCCCTGGATGAGGGGACTTATGACTCATGCCCAAAGTTACAGCTGTAATAGATCTCCTGCAGTCACATGAGCAAAATTTGGGTGCTTGGCAGCCTGTCCACACTTACAACCAGGGAGGGAGCTGCAAATCCACCCCCCCCAGCTATCTCCTTTTCCCAACTATTATTTTTTTGGTCCCATCACCTACCTTGCTGGGCAGCATACAAACCCAAAGCTTTAGTCACATACCGGTAGTTCCAAACAGCTGCATGAGAAGTTGGGTCATAAAAGGAGTCAGATAAACAGCAAAGGAACAAAAGGGAGAAGCTGGCTTACTGGAGCTGGGAGCAGACTTACTTTTCAGCTCCTTGCAACAGAACAGGGGAGAGATGCTAGTCCTGATGGAAAGCAAACAAAGTGAAATGAAGCAAGCAAGAAAAAAACAGCCCAGCAGCAGGGGAAGAGGCCAGCTAGATTAGGACCCAGTGTAGCGTTCCAGTGCTGAAGAGGCTTCCAAACAAGACTATGTGCTTAGCAGTGAGAAGTCCTGATGCTTTGAAACACCAGAGAAGAAGCTTAGTGATCCATCCATTGGTGGTGTTTTGTAAAAGAATGAAACCATGCTTGAAGGCTAGGCCGTTGGGAGATTGCAGGCCTCTCTTAGCTCTTGCTAAACTTTGTGGAAGCAAGCCCCCTGCATGCAAAGGTGGCAAATCCATGATGAGGTTCCCCCCCCCCAAATTCCTGTGCTTAGCCCCCTCCCTCTCCCACAAACCTATCTTTTTTAAATAAAGAAAACAGAAAAAAAGTTGGGGAAGACAAACTTCTTGATCTTTCTTTCCTCCCACATTAAATGCTGAAGCTAACCTCTCCATCTCTGCCCCCCAATCTGGATTCCCCTTTCACAACTTAATTTGCTAAATTTACTGCACCATGCAAGTGATAAAATCTGTAAATTACTCACTTTGATGGCTGATTGGCAGGCTGAAAAGTAGAGGAAAAGCGATTTAATTTTAAAAAAAGAGTGGAGATGAAGGAAGTAAGAAAATCCTTCTTTGAGGATTATTTGTATGGATAGCTGAAGGAAATCTTTGCAAAGCCAGCTAGGCACATGCAGCAAATTGAGAATGTGGAATAGATATAAACCCAAGCTGTGCTTGAAAACACCTCTATGGCTCTCAGCCCCAAAAGCATTTTACGGAAGAGAAACAACAGGCAAAGACAAATGGTTAAGGTTGTTGTTGTTAATTGCGAAGTCATGTCCGATCCATCGCGACCCCATGGACAACATTCCTCCAGGTCTTCCTGTCCTCTACCATCTTCTGGAGTCCATTTAAGTTCACGCCTACTGCTTCAGTGACTCCATCAAGCCACCTCATTCTCTGTCGTCCCCTTCTTCTATTGCCCTCAATCTTTCCCAGCATTCGGCCCTTCTCCAGTGAGTTCTTCCTTCTCATTAGGTGGCCAAAGTATTTGAGTTTCAACTTCAGGATCTGGCCTTCTAAAGAGCAGTCAGAGTTTATCTCTTCTAGGACTGACTGGTTTGAACGCCTTGCAGTCCAAGGGACTCGCAGGAGTCTTCTCCAGCACCATAGTTCAAAGGCCTCAATTCTTTGTCGCTCAGCCTTTCTTATGGTCCAACTTTCACATCCATACATTGCAACTGGGAAAACCATGGCCTTGACTATACGCACTTTTGTTGGCAGGATGATGTCTCTGCTTTTTAGTATGCTGTCTAGATTTGCCATAGCTTTCCTCCCCAGGAGCAAGTGTCTTTTAATTTCTTGGCTGCAGTCCCCATAGCAGGAATTATTGGACAATCATCAAGGGGAATATAAAATTTAATCAAGGGAACAAATAATGGCAGAAGGATATTGTTGTCAATAGTTTTCCCATTTTCAATTATCATCAAAATAATTTAAAATGGATAAAAAGATTTAAATAATGGAGCAAAATAAGACAGAATTTGAAGTGCAGTTGTGTACTGATGACATTGTAATTGCTAAAATGTAAAAACTGTTGAAATTTGAAATGGAAGATAAAAGAATGTATGATAAAGTGGACTAAGAATTTTGGTTATAATATACAGATGGATGAACATGAAACTATGCAGTCAAGGGTTGAACTTTACATTATGTTATGATCTTAAAGATAATTTTTATAAAATGATATATTTTTGGTATATAGTACAGAGAAATTATCTTGAATATATATTGGCATTCCAAATGTATTTTAGAAATCTAATCAACATGTGAAGAGATATTCTGTCATTTTTGTGGACATATAATTTTTTTTAAAAAAAAAATGGGATTCAAATATGAACATGGATTTAGAACAGGGGTGTCAAACTGGTGGCCCATGGGCCGGAGGCGTCATGCGGAAGCTGCGCCCACCCTATTGCTGGCAATGGCAAAACCATGCCGCTACATTGCGCGACGTCACATGACATCGCGAGTTTGACATGTCTGATTTAGAAGATTTTAAAGATATAATATTCAGTTGAAGCCAGAACTTTTCTTTTCAGGACTGATGGATACACAGTTAGAAAAAGTTTAAAAAAAAAGTCATGGACGATTATTTCAATATATAATTACTGCAGCAAGATACGCAAAGATGTTTGGAAAAATACTGAGATCTTAATTGGAATCCTATTTCCTAAAATTGGTGGATTATAAGATTTGCAACTTTCTGCTCTCTATATATGTATTTCTTCCTTGATTTTTATTCTAATTACTATTGAAGATTTGGGGTTTTTTCCCTCTTAAAATAGAGCGAAAAAAAAGACCTAAAAAGATCCAACTAACTCTAAGACGTAATCTGCTATTCTCTAAGAGATTTGTTGATAGCTTTGAAAATAGACAAGATAA
>NW_015387864.1:72217-146774 GCF_001527695.2 Protobothrops mucrosquamatus
AGGAGAACAGGAAAGGATTTCTTCTACAGAGGAAGTACAGGAACAAATTCTTTGTATGTTAAAAGCGATGATCCAAACTCTACGTATGCAAGCTCTGGATATACAACTCAAACTATGACTTCAATCAAAGAATTATCTATACAGAATTCTATAGAGAAAGTGAAACAACCAAATGTTATGACAAAAGACTTAGATACTCAACAAATACAAACAATAGAAAATACAAAAAAGAAATTGATAATAGAGAACAAGGAAAGGGCGTTTCTTATAAACCAGAAGGAATTTGAAGATAAACAAGAAAAACAGATGAAAGAGAAGATAAATACTTCGGGTCAATTGCATCGAACTGGAAAAATAAAGAGTCTAACGGCTAAATCAAGTCCTCTTAAGAAAACATCAACTGGACGTTCTTATCAACATCAAACAATAGCCACAACAATACAAGGAGATTTTTTTGATGATTTAAAGGCAAAAATACGAAAAATGACCTGGCAGAGGAAAAAAGCTAGAATAAGATTGAAAAAGATTGGGGTTCTGATCTATATATGAGATCTAAAATAGAATATATCTAAATAGATAGAATATGTATTCGGAACACAAGACATTGTAACGATTTGAGATAAAAAAAAATTTGGTCATATAAAATCCAGAAATATGTTGAAATAAGAATATTATATTGTCATTAGATGGGTAAGATAGATGGTAGAAGTTATATATAAAGTGTGTATTTTAAATATTAGATGTATGAGCAATTGGGATAAAGGGATTGTGTTTAATTAAAATTTGGAAAAATTAAATATTAAATGTAATCTGAATGTCTACAAATAATTAAGATTTGAATTTAAGATACTGTTATGAGTTGAGACAAAGGTTAAGTAAAACTTAAAAGTATAAGTACTAATAATTAAATTTGTATATGAGTTTGTGGTATAAATGTTGGTGGTTTATTTTTAATTCTTTTTTCTCTTTCTGGAAAGGAAGGAAGGAAGGAAGTGAAAGGAAGAAAAAAAAAAAATATTAGCTCCAAATGTGAGATAGGAGACTTAGAAATTGGGATCATTTAAAACCTGGAAATGATAAAGATTAAACGTTAAACTTAAATATCAATGGCAAATTAAAGTTAAAAAAAAACTTACTAGGTTATTGTCTAAAAGGTAGAATGTCAAATTAATTAAGATATGTATAGACTGAAGATTATTGATGAATATTAGAAAGGTATTTTTTGTTTGATTAATAGAATAAGAACTGTATTGGTTTTAACATGACAGTAGATATCATGGGGGAAAGAGAGGGAATTAGTTTGTTGTAATAATTTGAGATTTGTTCTGATGATATTCAAATGTAACGGAATTACTGTGCTCAGCCGCCATGCTACTTTTCAAATATGTAAATGTAATATTGTAAAATTAATAAAAAACTGGAAACCAGAAAAAAAAAGATACGCAAAGATGAAAAGATTCGGCACTATCTACCATGAAATTGACAGAACTAGCTGAGATGGCCAAACAGACATTTTTAATTAGAGAAAGGTTGTTATTGGCATTCATCAATGACTAGAAGCCTCCTATGGCTTTTTGCAAAAAGAAAAGAAAAGAAAAGAAGAAAATGATTTTCGTGACTTATGATTTTGATGATTAGAAAAAATAGTTTATAAAAAGAAGAGAATTATGTTGTAATCTTAACTAGAGAGGGTTCATTAGAATTGCATAAATAAGTGCTGAGAGGAAGATCAGAAGCCGTTTTTAAATATTTAATTCATGTTTTTATACTTTTTCTTTTTTTCTACTATATCTCCTTTTTTCCTTGTTTCTTTTTTCCTTTCTTTTTTCCTGTTTCACATTTACTATATCTTTTTTCTTTGAATGTATTTCTTATTATATAACTAAAATCTTCTAATAAAAAAATGGAAATGAGTTGGTGGGGTCATCTTGACCTGAAATTTGAGTTAGGATGTTTTGCTTGGTACTGTTTACCAAAGCACTTGATCTGAAATAAAAGCAAGCTTCAATTTTTAGCTGCCTACTACAGCCTATTAAATTTATAGAATAAGTTCTTTAGGCAGGAAATTTCTATCAGCAAAGTAAATTGGTTTTTAATTAAAAGCTGTATATTCCCTTTTCTCATTCTTAATTGAGTAATTTTGTGGTTATTGCAGTATTCATTGATATTGGTTCCTAAAATTTACCCAGTGAATGACAGTCCATTTGCCCTCTCTTTTTACCTTCGTTATATATTTTTCTTTGTATTCATGACTTTATATTCATGTAAAATTTAGTGTGACACTTAGAAGATATCTATGGTTCAGTGTAGCAAATTAAGTATACTGTATTTCTACGGTTCTTAAACAGTGATGTATTTGCAGAATATACATATTTAGATAAATAGCAGGCAGATTCATTAGGAATAGCTGTATAATCTAATTGAAAGACACAGAGCTTGCAATGCAGTTGAGAAGCCTGTGAAGAGTTCACGTCTCCCTGACATGCATTACAATTTATACAATGCTTCAGTCACAATATTTTGGATGAGTTTCTTTCATTACCAGTAATAGCTGTGGATCAGAAGCAGGAAAATACAACATGATGACATCAAACAATTGGGTCAATTTTGCAATGTTTTTGCTTTGCTAGGAAGTCAAATTCAATAAGAAGCTGCCATTTTCAAGGGCAACTCTGTTTTGTTTTGTTTTTTTAATACACAGCAAGCCTTTCTAAATTTCTTTTTCTAAAACATATGTCAGTTTTCAGTTCTTATTGGGATCAGAGGTTTTTTTCCTCTGACATATTCGGGAATATTTACTGACCCATAATTATGAATAGCCTAGCATTCTGAGTTTAACAGAATATTTTACTTGAAACAGATAAATATAGTTTCCCTGTAGGAAATTATAAAGTATGATGAGTTTATTGCTATTTAGAATTCTACCTGAAAACAGATTGTAACTAAGACAAATAAAATGCTGTTGCTGCCTTGAAGCAAATTATTTCCATATTTCTAAAAATAAAGTTTATGAAATATGTGATGGGATCATGCAGTCACAGCAGATTGTTAGCACCTGGCAAAATACTGAGTAAGGTCAGATCTGACCTTAGATGCTGAGATTCTAGAAAGAATGCAGAGAAGAGCAATAAAGATAATTAGGGGACTGAAGGCTAAAACATATGAAGAAAGGTTGCTGGAATTGGGTATGTCTAGTTTAATGAAAAAAAGGACTAGGGGTGACATGATTGCAGTGTTCCAATATCTCATGGGTTGCCACAAAGAAGAGGGAGTCAACCAATTCTTCAAAGCACCTGAAGGCAGGACAAGATGGAAATTAATCAAGGAGAGAAGCAACCTAGAAATAAGGAGAAATTTCGTGACAGTTAGAACAATCAGTGGAACAACTTGCCTCCAAAAGTTGTGGATGCTCCAACACTGGAAGTTTTAATTGAGTAATTTTGGTGGTTATTGAAATATAGAAATTGGACAATAATTTTGTTTGATATGATATAGGGTTTCCTGCATGAGCAGGGGGTTGGACTAGAAGACCTCAAAGGTGTCTTCCAACTCTGTTATTCTGGTTAGTCTTTCTTATTCCTATGATCATGCAAATATCTGTTTTGAAGAGATGTGTTTCTTCTTTCATAATGTATGTATTTAATAGCCATGTAACTATGTGAGTGGCAAGCTCATCCAGTTCCAGTTGTGTATCCAGAAAGTGTTAATTCCTTAAGCACAAGGGTACGTAGCAGCAGAAGGAATTGAATGGATCTAATATTGGCTATTAAAATAATAACCTTTAACCTGGATCAGAAATAAAATATGCCAAAGAGGCAAAAATGTCCTAAATGTCTAGCATGGATTTTTCTTTATTTCAAAACAACTTCCAAAATTTGGCATCTTACCTGAAATGAAGCCCTGAATTTATTGGAAGCTTTGCCATCATTTTACTGACATGGAATGTCTAGAAGACAGGATTTGGAATTAGGTTCCTTAGTAAAGTGTATGCAGGCGAAGTGATTTTCTTACATAATATGAAACAATGTCTGGATCAGTGAAGTAAAATTATAGCTTCAACCCACAGCCTTTGAGAATCTTGGAGAGTTTGAGAATAACTAATTAAAATATTATATCCTACTTCAAGAGTGACGTGGTGGCCCAATTGTGAAGATACTCATCTCTCACTCAGAAGGGTGGAGAATTCAATCTTAAGATAGTGGCAGATGTTTCTCTCCTAGGGCTCAAATAAAAATTATCTGCTATGAACTCTGAGTAGGTGTCAGGAAGGGCATCCAGCTAGTAAATGCTCATACTCTTCAGTCACCCTGACTCTACCCCAACTAGGGACTACTCTAGGGAAGTTATCCTTATTTCAAGGCCATCAACATGCTTTGTGATTTTTGCCCTAGTGGATGGCAGCCCATCTCACATCAATTCTTTCTTCAGAAGTCCCATCTTCAGAAATGGATGGTAGCCAATCTCACTACAGTCCTATTTTCAACCCCATCTATCCCAGATCAAACTACAGCATGGTAAAGAGAAGATATAAAGCAGATGTATGCAACTTGTGGGCCTCCAGATGTTTCTACTCATTGTCTTTGGTACTGATAACATTCTATTTATATCTCAGCTTTTTCTCAAATTCCCATGGAATCCTAAATTATTTTTGTAATATGTGATCAGCTGAGTGAAGATTAATATACAGCTGCTAAATCTACAAAAATAAAGTAATGGAAAACCAGAAATGTGTTAAGCAAACACATTTTTGAACAGAAGACAAGTTAATACAGAGGGAGTTCTCATTCTGTAAGAAAGGTTGGCCAGCAAGGGAGCTTAACAAAATTATTTTTTTTCTTTTTTGTAATAAATTTATTAAATTTTTAAACAAGAAGATAAAAACTATTAGAAACTAATATTTAAGGTAAAGAAAAGAAGGAAAGAACAAAGCGAAAAGTGCAGAAGAAAGAATAAAATGATTGTTAAATAGGACAGTTGCTAAATGAGGATTACTTGTATATGATAAGAGGTTGCAAAGAGAGGTATGTTAACATAGGAATATTTGGAATTTGGGGAGCTTTAAGTAAATGGATAAAATAAAAGTTTTTGCCTATAAAAATGACCCATTCACCTGCTCAGAAGTACTGCGTTTTTAAGAGAGATGAATAGGTATGGGAAAAGCAGTTTGATAAGTCAAACAGTATCCAAATATATCCTATCACAATATATTTCTTCATTTGGACAGGATATTTAGGATTTATTGGCAACAAAACAATATCACAAATGTGCTATTCTGCCCACTAGCCCACCCTGAAAATGCTGGAAAAGGAACAAAGAAAGTTTCATGTCTAATCTATACTTTTTATGCTTTCTATATTTATTTGGATAGAAGCTGCATTTCTTTAGTTTTTATGTACCTGCTTGGCTAAGCATCAGGTTAAGATCATGGGGGCAAGTGCATCCAGAATGCAAGCAATAGCTTTAAGCATCTGTTTAAGCACTAGAGCATTTAAAATGCACTCGTCTTACAGATAAAGACTAGCACTGAAAGATTACCCTTGGAAATAACAACACAGTGACATTGTGCAAACGTTGTTGTGGTTGTTAGGGGGAATGGGGAAAGAGAGTTCTTGCCAGCAAGAAACAACATTACATCTTCTTTGTGCCCTAGCTGTACTAATAATTAATGTTCATCGGGACTCTAATATATCACTGTAAGAAGGTTAAGTCCATAAATAAGCCATAGGGGGAAAAAAAACCAAAGCATGCTTTGATTAAGAATCACTAGTGTGTGATATGAGGAAGGCAGATTATATATTGAGTTTTATCAGACATTTCTAAGTGAAATGCTTTAAAAAACAAAGGAAGGAGGAAGAGATTTTTTTGCTCTTTGATCTTCCTCCAAGTGTGATGCTTTATAGTTACTTTTTCTCAAGTAAGATAAAAAAGAAACGGGTCAATTCATCTCTTGTCCAGAAATGCATGGAAGACACCGTGATATCCCCAGGGAGTCTCAAGCCATTTTGCATAGTTGCCAAAGAAGGATGTCTCTCACATTTTCCTTTCCAGGACATGTTCCAAATACTTATATGTAGCATATTCTGCAGCTCTGAGGAACTCAAAGGAGGGTTTCCCACAGATGTTTGGTAAATAGGAGAAACCTTTCAAATTAGTTGGGTGCTTGAATGGATATATTACAAAAATAGAGATAGAATGCTCGGGCATATCTTAATGTAATTGTAAAAGGTTTTACTAGCACAGTTTGATGTGTTGATTGATATGTGGTTAAACTGTAGGATTTATATATCAACACAAGGGCATATTGCCAAAATCTTCATACTCTGCTGTCGTGTCTTCCAATAACATACATGGACAACATAAATCAGCAGAGTGTTTTGAGAATCTGTGGCAGTGGTGAAGCACTTCTGTATTTCAGGGGGAAAGATTCAAGAACTTGATCTATAGCTGCTCAACATAAAAATGGATTAAGCCTTATTCCCATTAAACCAAAATGTGTAGAACTCAAGTTGGGTCTTATCACAAAAGAAGAAATGCTTTTCTCAAGTGGTTTAATAAGATGAATGCATATGCCAGACTGCAATGAATTATAACGAAGGCTGATTTTGATGATTCTGTTCCTAGCATTCCAATAACAGAAATCTAAGCAGCACCTTTCCCCCCCCCCCATTTTTCCGGACATTTTGTGGCTTAGAGCAGGGTCCCCAACCCTCGGTCTTTGGACCAGTACCAGGCCACAGCACTCCAGCAACTGGTCTGCACAAATGAGCAAAGTCCCATCCGCGGGATGCAGGCAGCACACAAAACCACACACCCTCCAGTCCACGGAAAAACCTCTCTCCACAGAACCAGTCCCTGGTGCCCCAAAGGTTGGGGACCTTTGGCTTAGAGTTTAGACAAAACCCATAAATATGGGGGGGGGGGAAGTATGAAATCATCCATTTTTAAAATAATGGATGGATAGGCAACTAATAGGTAAGTACTTAGATAATCAACTATCAACATTTCTTAATGCCATCTCTTTATTAATAATAAGTGCTGCAATTTTTTCTGTAGTGATGCATCTAATCCATTTTCCTGGCTTCCATGTAACAGCAAAACAATTTTTATCTAGACCAGGTATTAGTAACCTTATGGCTTAGCAGTAATCAATCATCTATAATATGATATATATTTTAATTTTTCATGAATAAGTATATGTATAGTACAAAATACATAATTAGTTCTTATCATTTTATTATAGCTATTCTTATACTCTGAACCCAAAATGTTCTATTTCATTTCCTTGTCAAATAAAATTAATGGAAAAAATGGTTAAAGACTATTACCTTGAAAAGCTCTGCACAAATGTTAATTACATCTATTATTTAAAATATTGGGGAACAGGAAATAAAATGTTGAGTGATCCATTTGCCCCATATTCATTATTGTATTACATGTGATTCATTGTACTTGTGCATTAATTTATTTATTCACTAGATGAATGTAATTAATTAATCAACTATGTAGAAATATAAAGAAATAGAAATATTTAAAATATTAGATTCAATTTGCCACATGTTTTTTATATTCTCATACTTTGAATTATATTATATTTAATTATGTATATTAGATTAACAGGCTATGAGTTATAATAATCAGAACATTTGGTTACTGCCACACAAATATCCACTTGATCTTGCCCATTGCAGATAGACTTCCCTTACTGTAGCAGACTCTACTGGGAATAAACATCATATCAATTTCAG
This sequence comes from Protobothrops mucrosquamatus, assembly GCF_001527695.2. Lineage (NCBI taxonomy): Eukaryota > Metazoa > Chordata > Lepidosauria > Squamata > Viperidae > Protobothrops > Protobothrops mucrosquamatus. The sequence continues at coordinate 79,963 of NW_015387864.1, forward strand.
ATCAACTGTTTTCAATCTAGAAGGTTAAGAAGCATTCTCAAGTGTTTAATGACTGCTAATCAACAAATCAATGTACCCATGGAAGCTGGCAGCCTGCCTTGCCAAAATATAGTATACTTTTTTTAAAAAAAGTTATAACTGACGCTTTAAGAACAAATAGCTATTTGGTTTTTGGATTTCTGTACAAGAGTACCATCTGCTGGTCAAGAGCCTGGATGTCCAGAAAATACCAGTTTTTGTTTTATCAACACATAACATGCTAACTTTGCAGAATAATGATTTGTAGCTGAAGCCCATTATTCCAACATGCTGGTCAGTGGTGGGATTCAACTAGTTTGTACCACTTCAGTAGAACCGGCAGCTAATTTTTTGTTGCCTAGGCCTAGAATGGACTTCTGGAAGCGGCATCCACACAAAGAACCGGTTGTTCACATATTTGAATCCCATCACTGATGCTGGTCCATAAACAATTGTACACAAACCTCGCTGGCGGTATCCACACAATGTATTTGTCCAATTTGGTTTAAAATATTATGAACTCACTCAGTGAGCATGTAATCCCAGTTTTTCTCCAAATCTTCCCTGGACATTAACCTTCCTTTCATGCAATTTGTAATTGGCCACCGCTTTCTTTTCAATTATGAGAAAACTGAAGAAGTCCAGAGGTTCTTGTGCACAATCTATATCTGAATGTAGACGGGTGATAGTGAGCATCTGAGATATAAAAAGACATGAAAATTGTTTGAGAAAACCAGTTTTGCTCAAAGTGGAAAAAAATTCTTGTCTGGATCTCAAATGGTCCCAAAGCCTAACTTAGCATGAGCTTTGGCATAAAAGTAAGTTACTAATACATGGTAGGTCATATTTAATTCACATTTAACTGAATTTAAATTAATTAAATTGAATTTTAAACTTGTGTACATTTAATCATATAAATTAGGTTTTTCCTTTCATCTCAACCAAGTCTTTCTTGTGGCCCTGACTGCTTTTTTTTTTGTGGGGTGATCCTGACATACCACTCTCAGGCCAAACAGAGCCTCTGGCTAGAAAAGAACTTCACACTTCAGAGTTTAAAAGAAGATTGCTGCTACAGGAATTCATTGTCAATCAGAAACAGGCAGGAAGAAAAATATTCTTGTAAATTAAAATCCCCCAAAGCAGAAGAGATCTCTTTTGCTTTTCTTTCTTTTTTTGCTTCCACCAGAATGCTCTATACAGCAGGTGAGCAACATAATAAGGACTCCTAGCTAACTTCAAAGGTGTTTCAGCAGAGAGGAAACAAAGCAGGGAGCAAGAGTGTAAGAGAAAAACAAGGGAAAGGGAAGTTCATGGGGTGGGCAGAAAAGGTTGGATGAATAAAACAAAGGGCAACGCGGCTTATGCTTTGAGCCCTGTAAGTGTCATTTCCTAAGGTTCATAATTCTGACAGAGCAACCTATGGGACGCCAATATGTTAGATTTCGGGCAAGGAATTAGGATTATAGATGTATGTAGAATGCATAGATTTGCACAATACAGAAATAAGAATTTCTGAACACTTACATCTTTCCACCAGTGTTCATGGTGGGATACACAGATTAAGTTGGCTAGTTCAGTACAACACAACTCCTTAACTGAGATTAATACACAATATGTTTGTACTCAGCAGTCCATGTGAACACCCCGTTTGACAAAAAACAATTTGAACGTGATGGTGTGGGGGCAGAATAGCATTCAATTCATATTTGGACTAAGGCAGGGGTAGGCAACCTTGGCTCTTTTATGACTCGTGGACTTCAACTCCCAGAATTCCTGAGCCAGCATGGCTCAGCTTGGAAACTCTCCCTTTCCCCTCAGCATGGCTAGCTCGGGAATTCTGGGAGTTGAAGTCCACGAGTCATAAAAGAGCCAAGGTTGCCAACCCCTAGACTAAGGTATTGTTAATTCAAATGCAATACTACACTTTTTTTATTAGCAAGATGTGCATTTTTCACTTATGCCTCTTGACTCACACCAGAGGTACCTCCAAGCTTGACACTTTCACACATACTGTATTTCCATTCTAGGGCAGGACACAAAGAGAGTCTGATGCAATTGATGACCATTAAGTATTGATCCAGGACTGTGACCACAATATTTTTGCATAAAGATGCTTGAGAGAGAAAATCATCCAGCCAATGTACATGCCTCTGTTCAAAGACAGGCTTGCCAGATTGGGAAAATGAAGTCATCCTTCCTAGAAGATATTGCTACAATGATCAAGCACTACAATGATCAAACATCAATAAGCAAAGGGCAAGTGAAACGTTCATGACTTTTATGAGGAAAATGACGCAACATTCTTCCCACCTGGTCATGGCGAGAAGCCAGGTTCAAACTAGGCAGCTCCAGGAATGATAAAAAATCAGTCAGCAAACAAAAATATGAAAAGGCAGCAACACAAACATCTTATATGAACCCTAACATCAGTATTGTCACCAGTTATGATGGTGCAGAACAAGGGGGATTTAAAATGGGAGTTCCACCCATTGCAGCATCACCAGTCACATAATTGGTGTTTAGCTCGCAATTGAGAGGTTGCAGTGAGCTCTGATCATGTGATTGTGAGTTCCAGCATTCTCTGCTAGTGTTCCACAAGCAAAGTCAATGGGGAAGTCAGAAGCCACTCCTATTCCTGCTGCTTTTTCACCCACCTGCATTCTATAGCACTGCCTATGCCACCTGTGCACCAATCCTTGCTCCATAATGCCACCCGCAGCATGCACACCTGCTCATATGCCAGAGAACCTGCGTACCCACCCATGCTCCAGAGTATCTGTCCATAGCACCTCCCCCATCCATCCATACTTCTCACTTGCAGCTCTCATCTGTCAGCCTCCTTGCCTGCTTGCCTCTCGCACTTCCTACTTTACAGCCCACACAGTCCTGGGATAACAATCCCAACCAGGACTGTGAAATGACCATTGCTAAGCTATGCAGATACCTGATATTGCATTTTATGATAGCATCATTTATCAAATGAAATTCCGGTCCCAATTGCCCTCATAACTCAAGAACTATCTATACTGTTTCCACTAATAAAAACCATCCCTAAAATGATTTTTTAAAAACATTTGTAGTGTTCCTGCCATACATTAAAAAAACAACAACTCTGAAGACCACCAGGTCTACTAACCAACTTGTTTCTACCAACCAACTGAAAACTTGGGAGAATCTTGGCATATCGGTATAGTTTTATACTTAAATAATCTAGTCCCAAATTGTTGAAAATTTTGATTTGCTGTCATTCAATATAGTATCATATCACTAGAATTAGCTGTCTCTGCTAAATCTAACAATGTTACTGACATTTTGAGCTTCATAGAAGAGGCATTCCTACTGATCAAATAAAAGATACTGGAGTGGGAGTAGGTTTTTCTGCTGTATGAAATTTCTAAAAACCCACTCCAATGAGATTGCATGAATTGGAACATATCAAGCAACAATATTAGATTATAAGCATGCTTAGTATGTCAATAATAAAACTAATCAAGTACACTACAAAGCATAATCACCTAACTGGAAAAAAAATTTGTGCAATGCAAATTTTAAAAGACTTTTTTTTAGCTATACTTATTTTGAATCTTGTCCATTTGTGGGTTTATTTTTTAAATTGGCAGATCTGATTCATTCTGCCAGGGGGACTGACTGGTCTCTTTGTTTCTTCTCCTATAAGAAGTGTTAAGAAACAAAGGCTCAAGATGGGTCATTTTGCAATCTGTTGTTTGTTGGGCTGCCTTGGAGATTAATAATCAGCACACAATGCTTTCACTACAGTAAGTAGCTACAATGCTTCCACTTACATATTAATGTTCTGTATAGCTTGAGACCCAGATCTTTGATGGATCCCCTAATCTCTTATGTAACTGTCCAACAATTATGACAGAAGTGAGATGCCCATCTGAAACTGCTTCATTGTCAAAAATTTGCTATGTACAGCCCAAAAGAGAGAGCATTCTCAATTCAGGGATTTGGCTATAAAATTCTCTCTTTGCCAGAGACGGAAGTTTGTTAGATTTCAATCTCTACCTGTTTGCCCAATATTTTGTCTGAATTCCTACAATTATTTTGCTCAGTGTATCACTGTAGCTGCTATTATGTTCTGTTTTATAGATTTACCTGTTATTATTTTGCATGCTTTCCTTGGTTAGTTTTCCCAATATTGGGAAATAGCTCAATATGGGGGTTAGTACAACCCAGCATCAGTTTACTTCTGTGGAAAAATGGAGTGGGTTTTTTGTCCCTTCTAATACATAAATAGGGTGTGCAACAATTGAGATGGTGTGTTTACTCATTATGTTAATCTGAAAATGTATATCCATTTTGATGTTTATACCCCCAGTGACTCGGAAATGTGGGAGAAGCAAGTGGGTGGATTTTGTGTGAAAGAGAATAGAGGCAATAAACATGATTGTAACAAGAACAGCTACTTTTCATCTGCATTATCATCTGTATAAAATAATTAGCAAATTATTTTCAGCTTTGTGCTAGAAACACTCATACATCCACAATTCTGGCTTGCCAAAAAGTTTCCCATTGTTTCTGTTGTAGATATTATTTTACTCATGGTTGAAGATGTATCACACAATGAATGGGAACAGAGCAGTGATGCAAGTCCAATGCCTGGCCATTCATATTTTGACAAGAATTGCCAACAGTTAAGTTTCACAAATGTAGGAGATTTCCAGTTGCCCAAGGATTGAATCACATGGCAACCTACATTTCAGCATCCATATTCAGGGATGCAGGGGAATTTTTAAAACTGCGTAGTAGAACTGGTTTAGTGTCATACAATACAAATGAAAGAATTGTAATTCCAGCCCTGGCATTTGATTGCATCATGAGCATTTAGATTACCAAAATCAAATGCAGATAGAACTCTCCTGGTCACATGATGGCAATTCAAGCTGTCGGAAATCAGTTCATAATTTTGGCATTTGCAGCATCCCATGATCATGCGATTACCCTTTTTGTGACTTTCACTGCCAATTTTCAACAAGCAAAGTCAACGGAAAAGCTGGCAGGAGGCTGCAAATGGCAACCACAGACTGCAGGATGCCACAACCATGTGGGATTCATCTAACAACAACAACTGGGACTACCACAACTGCTGATTTAAGTGGGTGTGGTCACATGGTATCACACTTTACAATCTCATCACTTGGTGATGAAGCTGCCAATCCCAATTACCATTGTTAAGCAAGAATCGCCTGGCACATACTAGCTAGTCGAGGGAGTCTAGCACAAACCAATTTTTTTTAAAAAAAATAAAAATAAAAAAAAACAATTTTAGTTTTTTAGTTTTTCAGTTATAGACTGAAAGGTGGAGCATAAACAAATTTTAAAATATTGAAACAATATAAAAACAAAAATTACACAATTTTTTTTAAAAAAACATAAAAGGTACACTTTATATATAAAGGTTGTGAAAATTAGATAAACACAAAAGAGCTGCAAAGTTAAAAGGGGGGGTTTCAAAAGCCTGGGCAAAGAGCCAGGTGTTCAAGCCCTTCAAAATGCCAGCAGCGTGGGGGCTATTCAGGCCTTGGGTGGGCTATGATGACCCCATTCCAGAGGGCATACTAATGGTAGCACTAAAAAGCCACAATACCTCCTTTGTTGGGGATTCCATTTTATCTTCATGTGCCTGTTGAACTGCAGGCATGAATGGCAGTTCCAAGTGCTCTCTTTTCCAGTTCCTTCCTTAACAAGCTTTCTTTGTGGTCTCTCTGAAACAGACCCTTAAGGGTTTTACATCTTAATCAGTCATGTAAAATACATTCTAACAAATATCAAACCAGCTTTCCTTGTGCTGTGAATTTGGACTCTTAAGGGTAAAGAAAGCCTTTACTGGACTTAGGAAAATTGTTCATCCACTGGATGGGAAGAAAAATTTTGCCCAGTTTTGCACACTGCATTTAACAAGGATACAGGTACCTTTTGAGGACATGGCAACAAGACCATATTTAAACAGGGGAAATGGATAAGCTCTCTTTGATCATTTTTTAAAATGATTTCAAAATTCTTGGACAAAACAGATCTTGGAGGACATCTGGAAAGACAAGTCCAAGTAATTCCCAATCCTCATATCAATTTTTGTAGTCACCAAACTAATGCGAGCAATCAGCAGAGTTGCTAGAGAATTAAGCTACTCAGCAACCATCTTGAGCATACTGAGAAGAACAAAGTAGAATCTGTGACTTAATTTTTTTTATAGTTTGATGTTGTGTGGAAAATAGAAGGAAGAAGTATTAAGTGTATTTGCCGTCTTTAGTTATATAATACAGGTGGGATAAAATCTAGTAAAATAAAACTATTAAGAATTTTAATTGCAACAATAAACAAACTGGAAAACACTAAAAGCATAAAAAAGCAGAAGGTGCAGAAAAAGGGAAAAATACAGAAATAGAAAAAAAGAAAAATATAATAAATAAAAAGAAAAATATATAAAGAAATGGCTTTACACCATCACAAGTATAAACATTTAGTTAATTCCAATAACATTGCAGAATTTGATATCTTTTCATTTTTCCTTTATCCCTTCTCACAAAATTCTTCAAAACTTTAACAAGTCTCTTTTGTAAAATCAATATAGGAAAATTATTCAGATCATTTTCTTGATTTGTTTGTTTGTATATTCTTTTTTAATTATTAAAACACCAGCCAGTTTCTTTTGTGTGTCCAGTGCAACATCTTTTTCCATGTCAGCCTGTCATTTTTAAATCCAGTTTCAGTTCAGTCTCAATCTTGTCAGGCAGAACTTTTAAAAAATCCTTTTATTTTATGCACACACATAAGTTAAAGTGCCAAACATACCAACATTCCTTTCTCCCATTTTCTCGACTTCAATCCCGTGAGGTGAGTTGGGCTGAAAGAGGGTGACTGGCTTAGTCAGCTTTCATGCCTATGGTGGGACTAGAACTCATGGTCCACTGGTTTCTAGCCCAACATCTTAATCAGTACACCAAAGTTGTTACTCTTATTTATTTTATTTATTATTTATTTAAAATATTTATATAGCTGCCCATCTTATAACCAACTTAAACAGCTCCCAATAATCTCTTTTAGACATAGTCTATCTATAGGTACAGACACTTTTAAAATTAATTTCGGGGTCTATTGTTCAAAAATATTCTTCAGTATGTCTGATATTTAAATATTTCTCTTCATTCTCTAATTGGAAATTGAGTTTGGGGGTTCTTCTCATTTAAGTGTAACCTTTAGTTACAATTACCTCTACTGTCCAATTTTTGTCTTAATTTCTTTCTTTTTAATTCCAAACAAAAGCATTTTTCCACAGGAAGGATTTTTTACAATTCCAAAATCTTACTTCAAACCTGTAATTCAATTGTAGCTTTCTAAAATCAAAGTTTTAATCACCCTTTTGCCATTTATTTTCCCCAAAAAACTTTTTGAAAATTCTTAAGCTAGTTGTTAAAACCTCTTTTAATAAGAATTGAAGAAAACTTACCTAGTTCTATAAAATCTGTCACTCCAAAGTTTCCTAATAGTTGAAAAACAGTTGACAAGAATTTCCAAAAGTGATTAGAAAGGAGGTATATAAACTCAGTATTCTTTCAAAGCTACTGGCCACAGTTTAAGCAGGATGACTATTTCCTTGCGTCCCAAAGCTCTAAATTAATCAGAGACCAGTGTCTCATGGTCTCCTCACAAGGAGCAACTGTTTGGAACACTTGTGGGCAATCTCAAGTCCTATCTTTATCTGAAGAGGAATTACGGAGTGTTGGTCTGCTTGCCAGCTCTTCATTCCGCCCTGTTATTGGCTCTGCTTTTTACAAAGATGTCTTCAGTCCACCATTTCTTCCCTGGAAATCAGAATCCATGACTTAAATATAAAATCTTGGATGCTGGTAAAAGACTTCATTATCATCTCTTTAAGCTGATGCTCCCTTTATCTTGTAATAATGTTATTTTGGGAGATTGAAGAACTGGGAAAAACTAGCCAGAAGAACTGTAACACCACAATCTGCAATTATGAGCTGAGTTCAAAATGCAGATTTTGGTACAGTATTGTTTCAAGTTGTATAGCAAACAAAAGAGTGGTGGCACAGTGGTTAGAATGCAGTACTTCAGGCTAACTCTGCTGACTGCCAACAATTTGACCCTGACCAGCTCAAGGTTGACTCAGACTTCCATCCTTCCTAGGTCAGTAAAATGAGGACCCATTTTATTGGGGGCAATATGCTGACTCTGTAAACTGCTTAGAAAGGGCTTCTCTGTGGCAGCTCCTGCCCTCTGGAATGACCTACCCCCCGACCTACGTACAGTTGCGGACCTGCGCCTTTTTCGCCGAGCCCTGAAGGCCCATCTATTCCATGCGGCCGGCCTGGCGTAGTTTGATTATGTTTTAGTGGGGGTTTTGTATGGGGTGTTTTTAGAACAGGCCTGTTATTTAATTTGATTTTAGAACAGAAACTTGTGTATATTTATCGTGGTTTTTAGTATCGCCTGTTCACCACCCTGAGTCCCGTAAGGGAGATAGGGCGGTATATAAATTTAATAAATAATAATAATAAATATAAAGCACTGTGAAGCAGTATATAGGTCTAAGTGCTATTGCTATTCTCTGTATTCTTGGATTCTTATATAGAACTTATAGTGCCTTAAAATTCCAAATGCTGATGCTTTGCCAACTAAAAATGTACCAAATTCATGTTGGTATTATACAGACAGAGCTGCTACTACCTGCCCAAGAGGTATCTACATAACATAAAAATAGTACTCACTCTCATTGCTCTCAAGCAATATTTATGCCTTGATGCATCTTGCTGGCAGCAAATGGAGCAATTACCACACGCTGGTAACAAGAGTAAAGCATTTACTGTACTTTCAAATGGAGGAGTTAGACATTTTGATGCTAACATGAAAAGGTAATTTACATATGAATTATAGGGAAAGTGTATAAAATTGATTTCAGGTGTTGTGGCTCAACATGGAGTTACATGAAATTTCCTTCCTACTGGAACTCTTAAATAACCATTAGCTGGGTCCTTACCTTTTGACATGCTGCTGCATATCAGATGTGGATTTTACATTTCACTTTTATATTTTCTATGTTGTTTTCTATTGCTTAAGAATAGGGATGTTGAATTTTGATTCTGTCACATTTATAACAGTGACAGAATCAAACAGTGGCCATGGTTTCAAGCATATTGAGAGAGATGAAAGAAAAGATCAGACAGATTTTAGTATGAGGTCAGGAAAATGGGAACCTAGCGTTAGGTGGGAAGATAGGATATATTCTTATCCCTTTCCTAATGTGGATAAGCTTGTCTGTCTGTTTGTCTGTCAAATTTATATGGCTGCCCATCTCATAAAAAGTGAGTCTGTGCAGCATACAATAAAACGTACTATCAAAACCTACTAAAAAAAATCAGAATATTGCTGATTTGGGGGATGATATATTTAATCTAAATCTTAAACACAACTTGGAAGCTGCAGTTAGTGCAGAAATCTAGCTTGCTGTTGGAACAGAATCCATACAACCCTGACTTTGGAGAAACATCAGTGATTCCCAGGGCAGGTGTAAGGTATTGATGATGAGCTTGGGATCTTGATATTTGAGAGCAGTTCTTTTCCAAGCATACCCTTCTCCAGATGACAATTGTCTATTATATGAGAGAGAACCTTCTTAGCTATGGCATCCCAGCATGAAATACCTCTTCAAGAAGGCTGGGCCTATGCCACTGTTGACGTTTTGAGGGGCATCAAACGAAGACCTGTTTACTCAGATTTGCAGATTTATTGATTGTGGTTTGTTTTCCACATTTCTTCATTTACTAGCGGTATTTCCATATCTGATAATGTTTACGGCTGAATTGTCATAAGAGTTATGGCTTCATGTTTAATTTGTTGCATTAATTATATTCTATCCGAAATCTGTTGGCACCAGGCAGGACAGTTATATTTAAATAAAAAAATAAATAATTGACAAATAAATGCTAGGCAGCCAGCTTAAGAGAGAGACCGACATGATAATTTGCCTGCTCTCCCTTCAATTTTTTTTAATTCAGGGGAGAGTATGTTTTTCAAATGAACCATGAGGTGTTCATTTAAGCAAAACACTCAGTTGGGAGTTAATGATGTCCTACAAAAGACACAACTTATCTTTTCCCAAAACTTCTTGGGTGCATTTCTAGTCTACTCTGATATATAGTACACATATCTTTATATATATATACATCCACATGCCTCTGACTTGGTGCTGACTCCTGAACTTGTTCTCCTACATACCTAAGAATATATACCTTTTATGTTCTGAATGAAAGAATGGGATGCATGGATGGAGTGCCATCTAATGGCCACTTGCTGATGGTTGCATAAATGAAAAAGGATTTTGGAGAGGAACAAGATAAGCGAGGCACATTAGCTGCTTCGCATGTCTTATTATATACTTAATTGCCGCGAGCATTTTAAAATAAAATTTGAGGTTTTCAGGATTCTCAATCTATTTTTACATGACAACTGTTTAGCCATCTGGAGAAACAGTACACTGAATCATGTAGTATTATTTTGTTGGCTCCTGTTATTTTAAAACTGTATCTGTAAACAGTTTGTTTTATTAGATTTCCTCAAATAATAAAACAGTTAAAACATCAGTTAAACGTCTACGCTAAATGCCACCGAATTTTGAAAGCTTCATTAAAATTGCATTTGTAAAGCTTGGGCTTTTTTTGGCTGTCGCAAAGAAATTCTCTGAACAAAAGTATTTCTAACCATGCTCCTTCCACCACCATAGTTTCTCTAAAATTAATCAGCATTGAGGTCTTACATTGGCACCTTTAATGACAACCCCATAAGAATTTAAGGCATGGTATAGTTATGCCTAGAGATACAGGTAATCCTCGACTTACAACAGTTCATTTAATGACCATTTGAACTTACAACAGCACAAAAAAGTGACATTTACATTTACAACCATTGCAACATCCCTATAATCATGCGATCAAAATTCGGACGCTTGGCAGCTGACTTATATTTATGACGGTTGCAATATCCCGGGGTCACAGGATCACCTTTTGCTAACTTCTGACCAGCAAAGTCAATGGGGAAGCCAGATTCACTTAACACCCATCTTACTAATTTAACAACTGCAGTGATTCCACTCTGGTCATAAAATGGGGCAAAATTCACTTAACTGTCTCACTTAGCAACAGAAATTTTGGGCTCATAAGTCAATGGTCATAAGTCAATGAGTACCTGTATGCAATCCTTTATATAAGCTAGTGGTAAAGAAGAAAGGGCACTCAAGGTCAATGCTTGTGTTTTGAACCAGACCCAGGATGACCAGAAGTTAACTTATTTGGCACAGCGCAGCTGCACCACTCTTATGTCGAAGAGCAATCTCGGTTTATACAGTTGAAATAGTGTTGGCAAAAAAGAGCCTGGGGGAAAAAATTATTTATTAAAAACTCTATTCTGTAATAGCTACAGTTTTCAAAACAACTTCGGAACTTACCCTAAGCTTCTAGTTACTATAGCACATTCCTGAAATCTACCAATGCGTAGCTAAATGAAGGTAATAGAGCCCAGGTGACTAATAAAAGACACTTTGTGTCATAGGATTGATGGGCTTTGAGCCCTATGTCTCAACTTTATTCTAAAGTATGCCTCAACCCTTGGGAACATTGCAGAAGAAACTGCTGAGGTCTTCAGAGGGAGTCAGAGAAAATTGTCCCTGTTTCTAGCATGTTCATCTCTACTATCTGTAGGTTTCAATCTATAATTCATTCCATTTCTCAGATTTGAACACACAATTTTATTGCCTGTTTCCTTGACTGCCTTGCTATTTGTCACTGTGACAGATTCTTTACTTCTGAAAATGCTTGGTATCATTTACATGGGTTTGTGATCCAACATATAAGAGGAAATAGTTGGAATGAAGAGCAATTGTCTCTCTAATACTTTGCTGGACGAATGGGCAGCTTTACCATTTATGATCAGATTCATAGTTTTGTCGATGACATGTAACAATGTAACTTCACTTTTTGCTACTGGAATGAACAGATAGTGGATAAACTGATTCAATGAAAAGGAAAAAAAACACCCTTTACTGCTGTTTCCTTATGTAGTAATCCATAGAAATGGATCCATATAAAAAATAAGAATTGCTTAGATCAATTTATATAGAGCAGCATACTATACAAACAACATCGGATTTGTGGGGTGAAGCATTCTGCTATGATGGAATAGTTTTCAATATAGAATGAAGTCTTATATTTGTGTTTGTGTTATATTGAAAATGCATGCTTCCTCATTTTCCTTTCTTCCCTTGAAATACTACTATTATTAAAAAAGAAAGCACATGTCTTTAGTCAGATTAAATGCAAAACAAAGACATTTGTGTATATGGTAATTTGGAATTCACATAACAGTTTATTGCAATATTGTTCCCCTTGATAGGATATTCTACATTATTTCATTCACTTTCCTAATTGGTGTTCTGTTTTCACCCTCCATTACTTAATCACACAGTATTCTCATTCAGCTGTTCAGTATGCAGGGAGTCCTTGGCTTACAGCCATTCATTTACTGACTGTTCAAAATTAGAAGGCACTGAAAAAAGTGACTTGTGACCAGTGGTGCGATTCAAATATGTGAACAACCAGTTCTCTTTGTGGATACCACTTCTGGAAGTCCATTCTGGGCCTGGGCAACAAAAAATTAGCTATCGGTTCTGCCGAAGTGGTGCGAACCGGCTGAATCCCACCATTGCTTGTGACCGTTTTTCACACTTATGACTGTTGCAGAATCCCCAAGGTCATGTGATCAAAATTTGGGCACTTGGCAACTGGCATGTATTTATGACAGTTGCATTGCATTGTCCCAGGTTCATGTGATCACTATTTGTAACCTTCCCAGCTGGCTTCCGACAATGTGGGGAAGCCAGGTCTGCATGATTCACTTAACAACTTTGGCAAAAATGGAGCAAAGCTCAACATAAATTTTGGGTTCAGTTGTAGTCGCAAGTTGAGAACTACCTGTACAGCAAAGGATGGGAAAACTCCTTAGTTCCATAGATTTGGGGGGGAGGTGTTATCATAACATCTAAGCCACTAGGTACCTCAGTCCAATTTGAACTACAGGTGATATTTTGTACTTTACAGGATATATTATTAATGTTTTTGCTCTTCTGCAAAACATACCCTTTTCTAGTTTATCAGCAAATCTTTTAAGAAAGCAATGAGAAGAAGGCATATGAAGGGAGCTCCATCCAGTAGGGTTCAGTATTTGAAATCATTGGCTGTATTGAGAGCTTCTACTCAAGGCAATAGGACTAATCAATTAAAATATAATCTCCCCATCAGATCTCTGATTCTTCCAAAGGATGAAAAATAGGGGAGGGAGGGAAGAGGCAGTAATTTGATGCATTGAAAGAAAGAAAAAATCCAGGATGGATGTCCAATTAACATGGGAACAGAATGTTAAAAAGGCTCTATTTTGAAACCAAATGATTACTTATTTCCCTTGTGCTTATCCCTTATGTGTTGCTCTGTGTCTTATTCCTGAAGTACAGTGTAATTGTATAGTTCATTCTCCTGACCTTTATTGAGAAATGTTTTTTAAAAAAACCCTACTGCATTGTTGTCTCATATTTTCCTGCTTGGTTGAAAAAAAACCAAACACCTAAATTAGTATATTGAAGATCATGTTTAGGAGAAAAGAGTAAACCCCGATTCTGAGCCGTGGTGGTGCAATAGTTAGAATGCAGTATTGCAAGCTAATTCTGCTGACTGCCGGCAGTTCAATCCTGACCAGCTCAAGATTGATTCAGCCTTGCAGCCTTCCGAGGTCGGTAAAATGAGGACCTAGATTATTGGTGGCAATAGGCTGACTCTGCAAACCACTTAGACAGAGCTAGAGAGGGCTGTAAAGCACTATGAATTGGTATATAAGTCTAACTCAGTGTTTCTCAACTTTGACAATTTTAAGGCATGTGGACTTCAACTCCCAGAATTCCACAGCCAGCAATGCTGGCTGTGGAATTCTGGGAGTTGAAGTCCACATGCCTTAAAATGGTCAAGGTTGAGAAACACTGGTCTAACTGCTATTGTTATAGCTGGAATGGATAATTATGGATAGATAAGGGTGTGTGTGTGTATCCTATTCCTCTTTATAAAATACAGTTAGAAGCAGATTCTCTGAAGGACTTTCTTTTTAAAAAAAATTGAAAGTCAGTTGGTCCCTGTATTACGTTTATTCAGCAGACTCAGAAAATGGTCCATGGACAGGGTGATAGCATATGATGTAACCAGCCTAGTCTTTTTCTTTGTAAAATTCTTGGTTGAATTATTGACTGTCTGAGGTAAGAAAGACAAGCAGAGGATGAGAGGATAAATCTGTCTGTCATCTTGATGAATGCTGATCAGACTGTTAGCAAGGACAGTAATTAACAGGGGAGGAAAAGCTTGTCATTATCCTAAGGGTGAGTAATTATTTTTGACAGGTGATAATTAATGGTCTGGCAAAGTCAGCAAAAAATAATCCTTCAGTCTTGAGAAAACTGGGGAGCTACTGGAAACATTTTCTATGTTCTTTTCTTAAACATCCTTTAGGGTTTTTAAGGTGCGTGAAGAAATGATATTTCTCTATATGTGTATACTTTGGAGGTTATTTCTATCAAAGCTTTGTACATCTTTAATTTGTCAGCTTCTTTGGGAAAAGAAAGAAAGCTCTTGTTTTTAATGCTTAACAACCACACGTCTATCATTTGGTTGCTGCCAGTGATAGATCGAAAAAAACTGTAAAATATGTTCCTTCCACTTTACTCAGAAAACTCCCGACTGATAAGAAATAATATGGTAAAACAACATATGGGAAGAGTTCACTTCTATAAGATGGGTAGCATGAGGTTTAATAAATAAATAAAATAAGAAACACAGATTGTTGCCACCATCGCAAGCCTTTGGAGCAGGGAACCAAGTCACCACTTTGCATAATGAATGGAATGGCCTACTGACTGCCCTTCAGGCAGAAGAAGAATGGAAGTGATTTGAAAATTGTATTTTAGAAGATCACAAAAATGGCCTTGTTGAATTAGTCTGGCCTCATCCACCCTTATGGCTGTGCAGATTCACTAGGATGGCGTGTACATGACAGCCCTTTTCCTATTCTCTCAGGACACTCTTGTCCTCAATAGGATGTTGCCTGGTGACCATGATTTTTTTCTTTTGCAAACTCTCAATAAATAATTCTTGATACATGTATTTTATGGTGTTTTTTTTTTAATTCTTGCTGTGAACTGTTAGCAAATCTTGCATCAGGGCATTCATAATTAAGTACTCTGCGAACTAGTCTGGGAGCTTCATTGTTGGAATGATGTTAAGTTTTGTTTTTGTCTTTCCTATGCAATGATATGTGGTTTTGTGTTCAAGGATCAGATTCCATCTGGGTTCCTATAACATGCTAAGCAGAAAAAACAAATTAGCAAACGTAACTGTATATTTGTTCATTCATTCATTCATTCATTCATTCATTCATTCATATTCACCCATCTCACCTAAGTGACTCTCTTCACAGAGCATGTGGAGATATATCATTAATGTTTACAAGCTTGGGGAGATATATGACTGAGTTATAGGTTCATGTGTGTGTATGAACGAAGCCCAATTTGGTGTAGAGATTAAGATGCTAGATTATAGACTGAGAGACTATTGAGTTCTAGCCCTTTATGCATGAAAGTTGGATGGGTGACTTTGGACCAATCACTCAGCCCAACTCACCTCACAAGGAAAACAAAGTAGACAGCAAAATATATTCTCCCCTAAGTTTTATTAAATAAAGATGGGATATAAGTTTAACAACCATTATCACCAAAACAATAATAATGCTAAGCCCAAATAAATTCAGTGGCCAGAGTCACATAATATGTTAAAACAAGCTCCACAAATCAAGTAGCATAATCTACTGTGTTGTCTGAACCCTGCCTCTGAGTCAAATGGCTTTGAGGAACCCCTTGTTGGATATGGCTACATATATTCACTTGAATTGAAACAAGGATGTCATTTAACAATCATTTAATTCTAATGATGAAACTGAGATGGAGCTAGGAGAAGGCATTTTATGGATATTGACTACAGAAGATATGACAGCAACAGCTCAGCTCGAAGAATAAGCTTTTTCTCTTGTTGGAAGCAACAGCTGTCACATCTGAAAATTATCACTTATGTATGGTTTATGTTATGCTTTTTAACTCTCTCTCTCTCTCTCTCCCTCCCTTCTCTCTCTCTCTCTCTCTCTCTCTCTCTCTCTCTCTCTCTCTCTCTCTCTCTCTCTCTCTCTCTCTCTCTTTCTCTCTTCAGGAGCTGACATAGTACAGTGGCTTATGAAGAATCTCAGTATTGAAGATCTAGGTAATCTGTTCATTAAATTCTAAGGAAGCATTATCTTGAGGCTTGTCATTATGAAATGCAATAGTAAATGTTGTGATCTAAAGATGAAAAATCAAAATTTTATTTGGAAGTTTTGATTGAGAAAGTGATTCCAAGTCAAATCTTGATCTTGAAATGGTAAGTTAGATTCCAGAATACACTCTTCTGGAATGTTCTTCTTTATTCTAGACAGGAAAGCTAAGTGAAAAAAGAAAATACCAATCACATACATTCTTAATAACTTTGGAACATTATTATTTCCAAATGTGAACTTTATTTTAAAGATAAGGGGCAGAGGTTTCATTGTTTTCCAAGGTGCTATTTTTTTTTTACTTTATTCCTATTTTGAAAAAAAAAAATAGAAACTTTATGGGGAAAGATTGGAGTTTTTAAACAATGTCTATATAGCTGCACTTTAATAATACATATAGATGCATTATTAAATGAGGTAGATGTAAAGATTGAGATTATATTTGCAAATGCAATAAAGCAGGAAATAGACTACATATAAAATATATAGAAAAAAACTTTTCTCAATATAGAGAAAAAGTTTTCAGAATGCTACAACAACAAAAACTTAAAAAGAATCTTAAAAAACAGAAATTGCTGGTGATAATCTCTCAGATTCAGAAAATGATAGTGTATAGGCAGCATAGCAAGACATGTTGACCCTTGGTGTTTCCTAATTTTTCCTAGCTTTTTTTTCTCCCCTGAAAGGTATGGCTTTCTATATAAGTTTGATATGTTGTATATTGAAGTATTGCAGGCCCAATTGGCAAAAGAAAGCTCAAGATCGTATTGGTTGGAAACATGCAGAAGAGGCCTTCATCCTGCAGTAGATAGACAATGGCTAGAATGAAGATGATATGCTTGATATAACAGAGGCCAAAATTCAGACTACATCACTCTCATTGTTTTATTAAAAGTTTTATGGGTTTTTTTTCTTCGAGCAGGTAATCATGGTGGCCCATTCCATCCAGTCAGGCAGGGAAGATATGTTGAGGACCCGTCAGTTAACCCTGTCAGTTAGAGAATTCTGACTGGTGGACTTGGAGGAGGAAAAGGAGAAGATCTTCTCTGACATTGTCCCACACTGTGGAATTCCTCCCCCCTGCCCCCTGAGGTGAAGCAGGGCCCACACCCTCCTGGCCTTCCATAAAGAAGTGAAAACATGACTGCAGCCTTGCATAGGGAGCCCATAAGGAGCATGCAGCCATGGGGCTGAAAGCCCTCCCTACCCCTTTTAACAGTTATTAAAATTATTAAAATGTTAATATTTATCCATTCATTCATTCATTCATTCAAATTATATGTTGCCCATCTCACCTGGAGGCAATTCTAATAATGTCTTAATCATCCTTGTATCTTTTTAAATTTGTATCTTTTATATACTGTTTTTATATTTTAATATTTCCATAAGATCTGAATATACAGTATGCATTAATACCACTACCACGAGAAGTCTCTCACCTTGTAATCCAGAATGATAAATGTACAGGTGAGATTCAGTTGGATTGCAGAATTAAGGGCCCTGAGTGCCTGGACTCTATTAAGTTTCCGGATGGGCCAGATTTTGCTCCGTCTCATTCACCTGCAACAAATGGAGTCATCTGGCTTCCTAAGTAGTCTCTTGTGTGTCCAGCCATGTGAACATTATAACATCCGTTGGACAGAAATTGTTATTTACCTTTGCAAAGATAGACAAATGTTACCTTTCTAACTGCATCATTGCTCCACATTGTTATTTCTGGTATAAAAGGTCTTTCCAGTAGAAATGTATCATCCAGATATTTATTCCCTTTTGTTTGACAGCCTGGAATCAGTTATGGGTGGCCAGATGTTATTTAAGTGAATAAAATATACTGTACCTGTGATGATTAACTGTTAATCCACCCCCAACACAGGGCCCAAAGCTGAATAAAGAGGTTGCACTTCCATTTTGCTGAATTTACCACTGATGTCATCATATCTAGTCAGAAAATTCCTGCCACCCAAGTTTGGCAAGTTGACTACTGAAAAGCATAATTGTCTGACAGAGTTTGTGTTTGTTTGTTTGTTTGTTTGTTTTACAGCTGAATCAATACATATGGGAAGTCTCATTGCAGCACAAGGATATATTTTTCCAATTTCCGATCACGTGCTGACTTTAAAGGATGATGGGACTTTTTATCGGTTTCAAGTAAGAAATCTGTTTTCTTTACTTGAATTACAGACTGGATAGGTATGTCTTTCCTTGCTGAAGTCCTCCAATTTCCACTTTTTATGGAGGAAGAAATCTAGAATAAAACACCCTGTTGTATACCTACCTTATCCTAACTTTTGTCTGATTCTTCCAGTTGTTCAACATCACCATAGAACTGTTTGTCTTTTAACGTAACTAATCTACTTTGCTCCAGATAGTAAGAGCTTTGTATATTTTGTTAACCTTTGGGGTATTAGTCCTGTTAGTGTATTTTTTTTTTATCCTTTTTTAAATTGGAGATGCTAAGAATCGAACCTCAG
Source organism: Protobothrops mucrosquamatus (assembly GCF_001527695.2). Classification (NCBI taxonomy): domain Eukaryota; kingdom Metazoa; phylum Chordata; class Lepidosauria; order Squamata; family Viperidae; genus Protobothrops; species Protobothrops mucrosquamatus. The sequence continues at coordinate 98,874 of NW_015387864.1, forward strand.
ACTTTCTCAAAGACAAGTATATGTTTTATTGATTTATTAAAATTATTTTACAGTATTTTATTTATCACTGATAATTGCTGCTTGTCTCCTTATATTCCAAACCAGGCTTAATTCCTTTTCCTACACTGTTCATATAACATCTGACATCTCCAAAGCGTGGCAAGAGATTGCTTGTCAGTTTTGTTGTAATTATCAGATCAGTATCAATGTTGTTATTAAGTTAATCACTCACTTCCAATTCTTCATAACACAATGGATATAATTTCTTCAGGATTGTCTGTCAATAGTTGCATCTTTGAATTTTGACAAATGTATGCTTTTTATCTTTAGTAACAGAAGGCAACCATCTACTTTTCTAGGGATGTCAACCACTAGATAACAGCAAGAGACACAGAATAAATTCCCCAAGTTTTTGCTGCCATCCAATATTCATTTAAATTTCTTCTTAATCTAGATCAGGGGTGTCAAACTGCTGGCCCACAGGCTGGATGCATCATGCGGAAGCCGCCCCCACCCATGTGGAAGCCGCAACCACCCCAGCTCTGGCAAGGGGAAAAAAGTTGCGCTACATTGCGTCACGTGATGCGGAGAGTTTGACACCCCTGATCTAGATAATGTCATTTTTTTAAATTATGACTGCATATACCTCCCTTTCTTCCTAGCATGGTTAAATATGGGGGCAGTAATGGTGATACAGTTCCAAGGAATATTAATATCCTAACATTCTAATGCATACAGAATATTTTTTCAGAAGAAAGATGACAGCTTTTTAAAATATATATATATATATATATATATATATATATATATATATATATATATATATATATATATATATATATATATATATATATATATATATATATATATATATATATTGTAACATGGAAAGCAACATTACGCTCTTATATCTATTTTCTTTAGACCAAGTATTCACACAGCAGGTAACAATGGTTGAAAAGGTCATTTTGATGATAATTTTATTAATATTTCTCTTTATTAGTGTAATGGAAGGGAAAGACTGGGAAAGACAATTCTAGGAACTTCTTTGGAGAAACCATGGAACATGGTTATTTGTTTGTTTGTTTGTAAGTTTATTATTTTATTAGATTTAGATGGTGCTGCCCATCTCATCCAGAGGCGATACTGTGTGGCTTACAAACATTAAAATGGATAGACATTAAAATGATAAAACAATAAAATAAGAAAAAGATGGGGAGGAGGGGAGCATGAAGTACATGGGGAGAGGTGGAAGCTTTTCTTAATCCAATAGCCACCTCCAGAATGGGGCACCCCAACTGGCAGATCCAGATCTTCAGGCCCTTATGGAAGGTCAGGTAAGAGTGTGTACAGATACCATTTTGTTCCAAAGGGCAGGAGCTACGCCAGAGAAGGCTCTTCTCCTGGACCTCAGCAGCCAAAATTCTTTGACTGACAGGGCCTGCAGCATGTCCCTTCTGCTAGCATGGGTGGGGCAGGTCAAGCCCATTGAGACAGCTCTTCAGATAACCTGGACCCATGCCATGAAGGGCTTTAAATAACCAACACCGTGAATTGTACCCGGAAGCAAATCAGCAGCCAGTGCAGCTCATGGAACAGTGGTGTAACATGGGCCACCCTAGGGGCCCCAAGAATTGAATCTATTTGCCATTCTTTCTCTAAGAAATGAATGAAGAAATAAATCTTTTTAAAAGAGTTATTATGGCTTGTGGAAAAAAAACCATCCCATGGGAAATCAGGAGATATGAAAGAGAATCAAACAAAGGCTTACTATGTCTTTCCGTGATGGGCTTCTTAATTCATCATAGAAGCTCAAACTGTAGCACTTCTTTTCAAAATTGCCTTTTTCTAATTTGCATTTCAGCTGGTAGAAAAATGTGATGTGATTTGTAAATTGGAATTATATGCATAGGATTGCAATCATACTGATCCTAATAAGTAGGATGTTTTGGTGTGATCTCTTGTTCTCTAGTATTGCATGCATATAGGCGATCACACCTATACAAAATTAGTTTGGGTTTCTTTATTTAAAAAAATATGCCTTAAAATAATTAAGAAGAATTTCTTTATTTCATTGACACTTAAGCTGCCTAAATATCTGAAGAAGTATAGATGTTTGAATACCTACATCTTCAAGATAAAGTATTATTTTCTGTTTTTCAGGCTCCATACTTCTGGCCATCAAATTGTTGGGAACCAGAAAACACGGACTATGGTGAGACTCATTTTGAAATGCCTCTTATATAAACCCCTTGCCTCTGATAATCATTTTACTCTAAAAGAAAGTATAGAGTAATATCATTATAGAGTATCATGCTGACTCATAATCCAAGGAGTTGTAATACCAACTACATATTGGAGAATGCTACTATATTTGGTTTCATGATGTAAAAGTCAATAGTTGCCAGCATTTGCATAGATGGTGAGCAGGAATAATGCAAGCAAAATACCCTAGCACAGCGGCCCCCAATCTTTTGGGCACCATGGACCGTTTCCGTGGAGACAGGTTTTTCTGCGGACGAGAGGGGGCATGGTTTTGTGTGCTGCCTGCATCCCACAGATGGGGCTTCGCTTGTTTATACGGCTCGGGTTTTGGCATGCCGCGGCCCAGTGCCGGTCCATGGACTGGTGGTTGGGGACCCCTGCCCTAGCAGAACATATAAAAGGATTTTCTTTGAAGCTGCAATTTACTCCCTTTCCCTCCATTTTTAAACAACAGCTTGCTTGATTTGAAGAAGAGAAGGCCTTGTTATATGCTGGACTTGAGCTGACTGACAGCTGAGCACTGCAAGTATTTGCCATCCACCTACTGGCTGATGGCTGAGAGGGTTGCACTTAAGGGGGTTTTATCAAAAGCAAAGTCCTTCAAGGAAAAAAAGTGACAATGCTGATTTGAATGATGCTTTTGATGAAATATTTATCAATCAACTTATCAATCAAATTCATATAATCACGCACCTCACCAAAGGTCTCTGGGCAGTGAACGAGAATCAATACATAAAAACAAAAAATAAAAACAAAAAAATGGTATAATATAAAAACTTTATTAACAAGTGAAAATACAACCCACAGGAGAGGGAGGATAACAATGAGAAGTTCCCCGTCACTTAGGACTCCAAGGCTATCAACATAGCCAAGGCTTGAGGGCTACATTAAGACTTGAGGACTAATACAGTAATTGTATAAGATCACTTTCAATTTATGAGGCCTAAGAAAAAGAACAAGACATTTATGGCTGTTTAAGTCTATCATATCCTCTCCGGACTTCTAACCTCTTGGCGTACTCAAGCAAACAAAGTGGGAGGGGGTGATTTGGAGATTTCCAAAGACCAGTAAACATAATTTTTTACTTGATGGAGGATTCTCTCCAGATTTTAAGGAAGTGGTCTGTCCATTTCTGAAGAAGCCTTCCCTACACCCAGAAATTTTCTTTACTACCATCCTGTCCAAAGCACTTCTTTTGCAGCCAAGGTGCATATTGTATTATTGTGGAAACAACAGTATTGATTGCCAATTAGCTACTGAACCTCTTCATTTGACTCTTGATATAATGCCCTAAACAACTGGAGGCCAGAATACCTAACAGATGCTCATTAGCTAAACCAGGCTAATTATTGTCTCAGGATGTTTAGTTTTATAAATTGTATTCTGAGGGGTTGGGGTGAGGGGTTTAACTCTCTGTGCACTACCTAGAGTCATGTTGGCAAAATTGCCTGAGGAATTTCTTCTATGTGCAACTTTAAAAACCCAGGAAACTATTTTGTCGTTATTTGCTAAGAGGCCTTCTCAATGGTGGCACCTTCATTCTGAAATGCTGTCCCTTCTGAAAATCATAAAACCCTTTCAAAATAGCTCACCTGGAAGACCCACCATTTCACCCAAATATATTAAATAAGATTTGATATCCTTCCTTATATATTTCACTGGATAAATTTTCAGGTTGTGCACTTTCAGCTGGTAGTGTGTTATTTCAGTTAAAGTATCTTAGTTGCATTGTCTTTTTATATGATGTTTCTGCTTAGAATGATACTATGGACAGTATGGGGAAAGATTGCATAAGTATTGTCCCTTATTTCTCTCTCCATGCATTCATCAGAGCTCAGGGCAGCACCTTAAAACCAGATAACTCATATATGTTTATATGTGCATCCTGTTGTGGAACCTGCAGTATCTTTATTCACATAGATCACATTATGGGTAGTTCTTGGTCAGTGTTTGCCTCATTTAGTGACTTGTTTGCAGTTGCAGTGGTGATGAAACATAACTTTGTGATCAGTCCTCACATCTGCAACCTTCTCGGGTCTGTGAAGCCAAGGAAAACTGAAGAAAGATCCTAAGCACAGTCACAGGTTCACTTATTGATCACTTCACTTAACAACTTAGTTGCCGGTCCCGAAGTTCACTAAACAAGGACTACCTCTGTAGAGAAGCATGCTGAGCATTTCAGTTCAAATGGGCATATGAAACAGAGTGAGTGGAGACAATCTTAGGTTGTAAGACTGCACGTGGTCATTAAATTAATTCGTTTGCTTTCTTGGGCGCCTTTTTGTATCATCATAATCCTTTTTATTGGGGTGCATATCTCCTAAAACATCTTAATTGCCACTCGTGGCCAACAATAGTTTGCCCATCCCTGGTCTATGTGCCAGGTTTTCCACCCCAATTTTATTTTATTCTGAACTGCATGGAAATAACTTAAGTAAAGAGTTTAATAATTTGTTACTAGTCTATTACAATTATTTAAAAAACGCAGCACTGTCTAGGACAGTTACATAAATGTAGCATTGAACAGAGACCCTGTTCTGTTCATTTAAGACAGTTGGTCTGAATGCTGTCCCTCCTTACAGACAAGGGCTACATTATTCAACAGAGGAAACACTGTCCAAGATTATTGCTGTATAACAACATTAATCTTATGCCTAAGGAAAAGTTAGGTTCAATTCCATGGATGAATTTAATTTGTTTTAAAATAAATGGTAATATATATACGTGGTTGATCAATAAACTATTATCTGACCCAAACTAGCAATCTCTATATAGTAATAAATGAAAATGGCACTTCCCTGAGACAGAAGGAGGGCGAAAGAGAGGAGATAGAACGGGTGATAGGGTTTTTTTTAGTAGAGGCTGAGGTCTGACAGAAAGAAATAACCATGTTTTATGAGCTAATAAACCACAGATTTTGTATTAAATGGCTAAGTGACTTAGTACTAAAGCATAAACTATGTCAGCACAGTTACCTTTAGCTGTTATTGTGCACTATTAGTGTCTCTTCTACAGCTCTCCTCTCATACAGAAATGATAAAATCATTTCTTTTTCATTCAGCCTGGTCCTTGGCAAAGGAAATCAAATGTACCTGTATTCATAATACGAGAGGTTTTGGGAAGTGTTTCTTCTACAGGCGTTCCTCAACGTACAACCAGTTGCTTGGCGTCCATTCAAAATTCTCATAGACCTATCTGGGGCGTACTTATGACCCAGATTTGAACACATTTTGCATTTGGTGTATTCTATTTTTCATAGAACAAATGACCAGGCTCAAAATTATTGTTTATGGGACACATTATGCAAAAACCTAGCTAAGAAAAGAGAAGAGGATGACCAGCAGCAAGGTGGATGGACCTGATTACAGCAGTGATGGGTATATTCTATCACTGTTGGAAGGTCTGAAGACCAGGTTGGAGAAAGTATCCTAGAGAAAGGATATGTCTGTGTCTATGCCAGCCATATTGGCTGAGGAATTCTGGGAGATGGGAAATGATCTGCACATCTTAAAGTGGCCAAGGTTGAGAAACACTGATCTATGCGATCACTAAGAATTGATGTTCCATATTTACTTCTGAGTAGCCATGGGGGGAAAAAAGGCTTTTGCACAACTTCATATTGTATGCTAATTATGTACCGTTTCCTGGTCTGGAAGGCAATTCGCATGGTCACTTATGGAACCACCACTGGCCAGGCTGCATGTCCGGGACTTGCAGTTTCCTTCTGACTTCGCCATTGATTTGGCTTGTTGGAAGTCAGCAGTAAGTTGTGAGGAGGTCTTTGCTTAATGACCCGTGGGTCTCACTTAATGGCGCTAATGGCAATAGGGACTACTGGGGTTGCTGTTGCTAAGCAATGGGGTTATTTGATATTGCACTTTACAGTCGCATAATTTTGGTAATTGGAACTAGAATTTCCACTCCTTAGTTAACTGCATTATGAATGTATCAAGTTGAAGAAAATTTGATTGAAACCTAAAGTAGCCTCTTTAATTAAAGAAAGGTGCAGTTTTCTCAGTGTTGCATCTACATGTATGAGAATGCCATTGTCTTAGCAGAAACAATTATTTCAGGAGGAGTTGCTTGATTCCTTCTCTCTCTTCCATTTTCCCTTCCTCTGCCTCTCCCTCCTCCTCCTCCTCCTCCTCCTCCTCCTTCACATATCTTTAATGGTGTATTTTGCTGTTGTTTGTTTCTCTCTATAGCCATCTATCTTTGCAAGAGGACCATGCAGAATAAAGCTAGACTGGAACTGGCAGATTATGAAGCAGTGGGTATATTGATTTTATAGTTCCAAAGTGTGATAACCTCAAAATTGAATGTCATTTGATATATAGGCAGCATCATTGTCTAAAAAGACTTCTATTAGATTATATTTATTCAGAAATTATGTAGATTTAAGGGCAATATCAGAAAGAAACATGTTTTCCTTTTCGAAGGGAGAAGGAATATGTTTTATTTATATTATGTCAGGGAATTTAAGGCAGTTTACATAGAAGTCTACCCCTAATTTTATTCCTGCACAACAATGCCTTATGGAAGATGGGGACGTGGTGGGAAGAGTAAAAAACCAGTCAGTTCTGTGGTTGAATGTGGACTTGAATTTGGATACTTTGCTGTAAGCAAGCACCATAGCTTTTTATAAAAAAATGTTTATGAAAAATTTCTGCTCATTCTGCTTCATTCCCCTTTACAAATGTGGCCATTCAAGAAAAAAAACACACTCTAATTTACCTATAAATGAGGCTCACTGAACAGTTTCTTAAGAATGTTTCCACATAGATAACTCTGGTTCTTTCACCGTTTCCCACAGGATCTGGGGAAAATATGTGCACTAAATGATTTTAAGTTTTCTTTATTGGAGTGAGTAGTTCTATAATACTGCTTCAAAGGACTAAAGCATTACCAGAGTATAATGCTATATTTTTAATGCTACTTAAAATAAAAAAATAAATAAAACCATTCGGTTGCTGCTTGCTAAAATGCTAGAAACTCTTAAGAGTCTATTCTGCCCATTTTGCATTATATGAAAATATATGTGTATAATGTGATATAATTTTCATGGAGTATAATTATACTATTCAGTGTTGATTCAAATGGATATGGTGACTGTAGACCCTATTGATTGATGGCATCACCTCCTACCAATGCAAAAATTTGGAAATATTTGGAAAGAAGAGAAGCCTTTATGGCCCCTATGTTTTGACCAGTGCCTACTTGGCCTTAGTCAAAACCAGTTGTGATTATACTATACTATACTATACTATACTATACTATACTATACTATACTATACTATACTAATACTGTACTGTACTGTACTGTACTGTACTGTACTGTACTGTACTGTACTGTACTGTACTGTACTGTACTGTTCTATTCTATTCTATTCTATTCTATTCTATTCTATTCTATTCTATTATTACACCATTGTAATGTGCAGAGGTAGGCAACCTTGGCTCTTTTATGACTTGTGGACTTCAACTCCCAGAATTCCTGAGCCAGCATATGCTGGCTCAGGAATTCTGGAAATTGAAGTCCACAAGTCATAAAAAAGCCAAGGTTGCCTACTCCTGGTAATGTGTAAGCCTACTCATGTCAACCGTCCCATTTGGCACATTCAACCAAAGAAACTCTCAGCTCTTTTAATTTATGAAGAGTGTAGCTTTATTGAAAGATCCATCTACAGTACGTACAGCAAAAGCAAAGTCAGTTCTGGGATTGTTCCCACGAAAGCCCCATAGGTGAACCCCCCCTTCCCTCCCTCTGGGCCATCCAAAGTTCATAGTTTACCAATTGGGTTCAGTTCTTTTCTTTTGGGAAAAGACTGTCTGTGCCACTCAGACATTTCATAACTTGACTCTGCTGTCTGACATCTCGCTGGCAACAGAAGGCAATCTTGCATTCTGGGCCTTCCCTCCCTCCTTAGGAATTTGCCCTCCCCTTGCTATTTGGCAAAATGCGAGTGACAGCAGGTGCAATTATGGAGTTGAGTCAGGTTTGACAACTCAGCACATTCAGATTATTAGGTAGATTCAAAATATGGTTATTAATTGCACTGACACTTCTTTTAAGGCAAGTCATTCATACTTCAAATATATCTGTATATCTGCAGCATAGGATGTATTACTCCTATGGTGCATTGACCGTAAAGGTTGAGGATAGCATCATTCGTGGTGGCTGCGACTAACATGTTGTTTGTCCTGGCAAAAGTTGGTGTTTTTCAGAGGAGTTAGACCATAAATCTCTTTAGAAGGGAAGGATGGATGTTGCAGGACATCTATTTGGGGAAGACTGAGATAGTCTTGCTCTATTCCCAAATAGTGACTGCTGAATCAGATTCAGTAACTCTAAGCCAGGAGTGATATTGGGAGCTCTGCTCTAAGACAACACCATCATTGCTTCACCCCTCCAATCCAATCCCTGACCTCAATGCTTGTTTGCTTCCAAGTAATCTGTACTTAAACCAGATCTGAACATCCTTTTAAATGTAAAAAAGATTAAAATGGAGAACAATCAATAACACAGATGGCAATTTCCATTAATCCCCAAACACCCTACAGAAAAGTTCTGCTTTAACTAATTTCCAGAAGAGGACCTCAGAGGGAGTTTAATTTAAGTTGCAAAGGGAGCTTTTTCCAAAGTACAAAATTTATTATCAAGAAATTCTCCTGGCTCAACTCCATCACCTCATGAAAATGGACCATCACTCACAGTTTCTCCTGGGATAACTTTATTGGATGGGTATATTCTAGTTGGAGAAGGCAGTCCTGCATCTACCTCTGTTTGCCAGCGATAAGCTTTTTAGGTTGGAATCTGGACTTCAAATTGCACCCAGAAATCTACTACAATTAAACCTTGTAAAATATGCTTACACTGATGTGCACCAATATTGGTACTTTACAATGCCTTGGTAAGGGCACACTTGGAATACTGCATCCAGTTTTGGTCACCACGATGTAAAAAAGATGTTGAGACTCCAGAAAGAGTACAGAAAAGAGCAACAAAGATGATTAGGGGACTGGAGGCTAAAACTTACAAGGAACGGTTGCTGGAATTGGGTATGTCTAATTCAATGAAGAGAAGGACGAGGGGTGGCTTGATAGCAGTGTTCCAATATCTCAGGAGCTGCCACAAAGAAGAGGGAGTCAAGCTATTTTCCAAAGTGCTTGAAGGCAGGACAAGAAGCAACTGATGGAAACTAATCAAGGAGAGAAGCAACCTAGAACTAAGGAGAAACTTCCTGACAGTTAGAACAATTAACCAGTGGAACAACCTGCCTCCAGAAACAGTGAATGCTCCAACACTGGAAGTTTTTAAGAAGAGACTGGACAGCCATTTGTCCAAAATGGTATAGGATTTCCTGCCTGAGCAGGGGGTTGGAGACTAGATGACCTCCAAGGTCCCTTCCAACTTTATCATTATTATTTCCAAATTATATGAGGCCTTCAAAGCAGTATTTCAACCTTTAGAATTGAAATGATCAAGATTCTTCTGTTTTCCTATGCCTACAGTTTAAGAGCCTAAAAATAAAGGAAGACCACACTGAGCATTAATATTCTTCACCTACTTTCTCCTCTTGGCATTGTGACAACATATCTTCAACTGGATTTTGGAAATTTATAAAAACAAAAAATAACTCCTCGGATGCTGAAAAATCTGTAGCTATTTAACTCACCTAGTCCCTGTTAAATGCAGTGATGATTGATGTTTGCATAGCTTGACATGCATAGAGGTTTAAATTTACATTCCTTCCCGCAACCTGGGCAGAATTACCAGTTGTCTTGAAATCAGCCAACCATTTATATGGACAGTTTTACACACCATATTGCAATTTTCTGAGTGTATTTATTCTTACACCCATCTACTATCATCATTTCCACACCATTAGCTAGTGAATTATGCAACTATAATCATGAATATTCTTGACAAATCAACAAAAGCCTTATTCAGCATCCACAGTCACATTATGGTATAGCCACAGAGGAGGCATAGCACTAAATTCAGTTCTCTTGCAAGTATTAAGAGTCGGACTCATTAATTAACATCAGTTAATTAGATCATTTCCCCACCTTCACCACAAACTGATTGCTCACATAATGAAGAACTATATCTGTACTGATCTTTGTAAGTACACAGAAGAATGGAACTGCATCTTCAATGGAACTGCATCTACATGAAGGGAAGTGTGTAGTGTGATGCCCCAGGGCTCTGTTCTGGGCCCAGTGCTCTTCAACATCTTCATCAATGATGATGGGTTAGATGGGGAACTCATCAAATTTGCAGATGACATCAAGCTGGCAGGAATAGCCAGCACTCCAGAAGACAGGCTTAAGATACAAAAGGATCTTGACAGACTTGAACATTGGGCGCTATCTAACAAAATGAAATTCAATGGTGAAAAAAGTAAGGCTCTACATTTAGGCAAGAAAAATCAAATGCACAGGTACAGTATAAGTGCTACTTTGCTCAGTGGTAGTAACTGTGAGAAGGATCTTGGCATCCTGGTGCACAATCACTTAAATACTGTATGAGCCAGCAGTGTGCTGCAGCTGCCAAAAAACCCCAACACAGTGGTAGGCTGCATTAACAGAGAGATAGAATCAAGATCACGTGAAGTGTTAATACTACTTTATAATGTCTTGGTAAGGCCACACTTGGAATACTGCATCCAGTTTTGGTTACCACGATGTAAAAAAGACTCTAGAAAGAGTACAGAGAAGAGCAACAAAGATGATTAGGGGACTGGAGGCTAAAACATATAAAGAACGGTTGCTAGAATTGAGTATGTCTAGTTTAATGAAGAAAAGGACTAGGGTTGACATAATAGCAATGTTTCAATATCTCAGGGGCTGCCACAAAGAAGAGGGAGTCAAGCTATTCTCCAAAGCGCCTGAAGGCAGGACAAAAAGCAACAGATGGAAACTAATAAAGGAGAGAAGCAACCTAGAACTAAGGAGAAATTTCCTGACAGAACAATTAATAAGTGGAACAACCTTCCTCCAGAAGTTGTGAACGTTCCAACATTGGAAGTTTTAAAGAAGAGACTGGACAACCATTTGTCCGAAATGGTATAAGGTTTCCTGCCTGAGCAGGGGGTTGGACTAGAAGACCTCAAAGGTCTCTTCCAACTCTATTATTGTCATTGTTAATGCTATATAACACAAAAAGCTCTTTTTAAAAACACCAATTCTTATGGCTGGAATAGAACTGGTTTTGCTTCTTTCTGTGCCACATCCTTTCTCCCTCACATGTTAACTCTTATTTAACATTTTTAATGTAAATTCATTGCATTTCAAAAGTATGGCTCGTATTATGCAGTAGGCAGTGAATTTCACATTTCAATATTTAAGGTCTTGCTTCAGGTTGTTGGGCATCTGGATTCTTGTGGGGAATTGTACTAGCCTAAAATCTTCCTGCCAATAATTCAAAGCATTCAGTTTACACACTTTGTACATAATGGATTTGTATCTTCAATGGCAAATTCAATATTTCACTATCCCACTGTGATGCCTGAATCAATTATTTTTATCCACCCCTGTCAACATATCACATTAGATAAGAGACTTCTGTTAAATGATTGTGGTTTATCCTTATTGCCATGGTTTAGATCATTGCATCAGCAAAATATAGCGGCCTTCCCAGCCTGGGGGCCCTCCAAATGTGTTGCGATTACATTTTACAGAATTGGCAATACTTTTGAAAGGCCGCAAGTATGAGAAGGCTAATGTTTAAGAAAAGAGTGAGCATTACATGGACACATAATGATTAAACAACATGGGAACGAAGCATGGCGCTTTTCAGATAGGTGCAAATGACTTGAAAATTGGGTACATTTAAAAGTCCACTGAAGTTAGTAAGGGCTTATTGGAATTGCCCCCATGAGATCAGTGAGACAATAGAGATGCCATTTTCATTATATATAATAATGCATGGGGAGCACTATAAGGATCATAGGAGTTATCTTTGAGGGGGGGGAACCCTAAAAGAATAAAACTGGTTCAAGGTTCAAAACATCAAGAAATGTACAAACATGAAGTACGAATCCCATTAATTCATTCTCCTGTATCCAGTGAAAATTTTCTTCTTGGCATTTCCCTCATTACTTTAATTTTCAGTTTAATGGGATCTAGATAATAACCAGATTTCCTAACGGTGATTCTTTTCATTGTTAGCTCTCCTTACTCTTGTGTTGTTGTTTTGCTGTTGTTGTTGTTGTTTTTCTCTCCTCTTAGGAGAACTTAGCAAGGCTTCAGAGAGCTTTTGCCAGAAAGTGGGAATTCATCTTTATGCAAGCTGAAGCACAAGTCAAGTAGGTGTTTTGCAGTAAAACAAGTCAGATGATTGAAAATTGTGATGATACCGAATACATGGTAATGATGAAATATACTATTTCAGGCTTATGCTTTAAGGTTAAATTGTCTTCCCACAACTGAAAGTATTTCTGTAGCTTACTTTCCACTTGGTATTAGAAAAGTTTTAAGAATTCTTTGAGAAAACACAGCCGCAACTTGGCTGGCATATTGGAGAGGGAAGAAATCTGAGCTCAAGACTTGAGAAGGTCAGGGGTAGGCAACCTTGGCTCTTTTATGACTCGTGGACTTCAACTCCCAGAATTCCTGAGCCAGCTATGCTGGCTCAGGAATTCTGGGAGTTGAAGTCCACGAGTCATAAAAGAGCCAAGGTTGCCTACCCCAGGGTTAGATCAATCCATAGAATAAGCATGGAACACAGGTAGTCCTTGATTTATGACCATAATTGGAAATGGAAAATTTGTTATTAAAGTGGTGCCATCATTAAGAGAAGCATCACATGGCTGTACCTGATTTTACAATCTTATTTCTCTATAGTCATTAAGCAAGACATCATATGACCAAGACTTGAGACCTCCCGCTGGCTTCCCCACTGAGTTTGCTTGTTCAAAACCAGCTGGGAAGGCTGCAAATGACAATCAGATGACTCTGGGATGCTGCAACCGTCATAAATACCTGCCAGTTGCCAAGCACCCAAAGTGCAATCAGGTAACCACAAGGATGCTGCAATGGTCATAAGTGCAAGGACTACAAAATGTTACCCATGTAAAAAAAAAAGAAAAGAGGAAATACTGTTGAAATACCGAAAGACACGGGGGACATTATATCAAACCCATTCTCTGCCCCCCAAAATATGTATTTGAGCTTTGAATATCATTTTGCCAATTAAAACTGGAGTCTTCTCTCTACTTCACTAAACCTTTAGTGGCTTAATCCACTGATTCAGCCATGCAGTACACTGGTCACAAGTATGTGATGTTGCTACAGATTACTTTATTAACATAACAATTAAAAAAAGAATTAAATTTAATTTGAGTCTTGCTGTCTTCAGTATTTATTTATTTTTAGAAATAAATATAAATTTTTATAAAGCAATTGGAACACTGCATGTCAATGCGCACACACATGTGGTATGTTTCCTCTGTAATAATTCATTCCATGGCCTTTCTGCTCTGACAGGTTTTTTCCCACTACTATCCGCTGGGCATCCCTAAAGCCTCAGGCAACATTAAATGAGCTGTATTAATCAGTGTCAACCACATGGATAAGAGTGGATGCTGATTATTAAACTCTTGCTGCTAAAGCTGTTCGATTTATGGGCCTAATTTTAACAGGGTTTAACTGTTGTGGCTATCACATAGCCTGTAATTCCTTTCTAGGAGTTGTCAACATTTTGGAGGAAGGGGTGGCATAAATACTTAGTTCATATTCATCTTTGATTGCTATAACAAGTATAATATAGATCCAGTAAAACTATATGGTCACTTGGTTGAATTGGGTGGCTATGGAAACTGAATAAATAAATAAAATAAAATTTAGCCTTAGCTTAACTGCCGTGTTTCTCCAAATGGAGGCTGTATTTAGTCTGGGTATATTTTTATTCACCACTAAAACTAATTTCAGGCTTTAGTTTAAAACTCTTAGCTATATGTGCAAAGAATTGACTCTTGGGGGGATGGGTGGGTGGGTGGGTGGGTGGAGGGATGGTTATACAGTAGAAATACTATATTTTTGGTATAAAATTTTAGATGGGTATTTTTTGCAAAACTTAAATAGCCCATTGGTTGTACTGGTAGTTCTCTTCTAGTGACTGTCTCTCTTCTAGTGACTGTTCACAGTTGCGACAGTGGTGAAAAAGTAACTTTGCAACTAGTCCTCACATTTATGACCATTTCTGTAAAGCAAAGGAAAGTTTAGCACAATCACAGTTTTATTTAGTGTCCAATTTGCTTAGCGACCAAGTTGCCAATCCCAATTGTAGGATAAGGACTATCTGTATTCACATTATATGTTGAGCCAAATTAACCAACCACATTTTAGCCTAAGATCCTGAGCAACCCTGTACAGTAATGTGATTAATTGTAAACTGGACTAATTGCACATGTAAATACAGTATGATGGAGAGAGGGGTGTAGTTTGAACTGTATGGCAGGATACTCTGTTATGCATGATTTTATTAACTAAAAATTCATAATGAAGACTGATATGAATACTCATACAAATCAGGATCACACCCAAAAACTGCTTTTGGTTCTATTTATTGGACCAATTTGTTGGTTTGTTTGTTTTTAGAATTGACAGAAAAAAGGATAAGACAGAAAGGAAGATTCTGGATAGTCAAGAAAGAGCTTTCTGGGATGTTCATAGGCCAGTGGTAAGATTCAATGATGTGTTACTCTTTTATAATCAGCTAATTATAAAACATCTGGAAGCACAATTGTGATGTATCTGTATTTTGGGCAATCTTTTCAATCTAATGGCCACCAAGTAAGTCAGAATTAGTTGGGGGTACTACCTCTTTGGCAGAACCTAGCAAGCCATTCTTAGGGCATCATCACTTCCAGATCCTATTCCGTGCTTCCACTATCCTTCTTGGTTTCCTCTGCTAGTAGATACCGTGCCAAATCATATAAAAACAGTATTGAAAACTACGATTATCAAAATAATGATCCACGCATGGTGATGTCATCATACGGATGCTGTTATTATATCTTGAGATCTGAAGCATATTCTGCTGCAAAAAGTTACTCCCATGTCTTCACCTTTAGATGAGCTGGCAAACAAACCTGTTAACCATAGTAAGGGAAATGGATGAGAGCCAAGATATTAAACCAAAGTTTAAAATTGATTTATCCTGCCTTATTTTAAAATTGTTTATAATACTTTCTATATTTGGACAAAATGGAAACTGTATTCCAGTAAATGATTTCTTGATTTGTTGGTTGGTTCAAGTGTTGGAATTGGCTTAAAATAGCAATTCCAGGAAGAGAAAAACAAATGAGGTCTAAGAAAGTTATTTGATGCTGGAAATAGACAAATTAAGGACATTTGGTGCTGAAAATAGGTCTAATTAAGGATATTCTTCCACTATTGATTCTCGTTTCTATGAGTACATAACGTTTGACTATCTTGTCCTTTGTTATTGAAGTGTTTATCCAGCTCATGAAGTTTGATTGTTTCTTTGATAGAACAATAAAGACATAAATCAATAAAATGTGAACTGCAACTGCAACTATGAGTTACCATTAATTTGAGCAATGCTGTGCAAGCTGGAAGGAAGTCCTGTTTATTCTCAAGGAATCAATTATTTTTTTTGTCCATGCTTCCATCACACAAATGATAGAAAGTATGAGTGAATATCTAAGGTATTATTTGCTGAACTATGACTTACATAGGCTATTACCATATATTTCAGCTGCCCAATTCCGAATGATCATTAGATGACAGCAAAAAGACTAGTAGTTGTCTGAATTTTGCGAACTAGCTATAAGTCCCAGTTAGTTCAGAAAGCAAAAAAAAAAAAAAGCAAATGATGAAGGCTTAGCACAATATATGAACCTAGCTATTATATAAAAGCAGGGTTCAAAGAGTAGTTTATCTCCAAAAATTAAGTGGAGAAAGCAAATGGTTATGATCTGAATAGCACTGAATTTTGGCAAAGTGCACCCAATGACAATTATATGCCCTGGAAACAGAAAATAGATACATCCACTCTTCCATTGAAGTGAGCCTCATTGAAAGCTAATTTGTGCTGTATTAGCCTGCTGTGATTTTTAAATGAACTTCCAAATATTAGATTAAAAATGCAATTCTAATTGCACCATAAGTCAGCGTTTGAAATCATTGGTCTGTAGAAAATGAAAGGCAGTACAAACATTAAACAAGATTAATATTTTTGTTTGTGGGTTTTTTCCCTAGCCGGGTTGTGTGAATACCACAGAGATGGACATCAGAAAATGTCGGCGAATGAAGAATCCACAGAGGGTCAAAAAGGCAAGCCTCTTCTTCTCTTCTCTTCTCCAAAGAACCTGTAAAACATGCTAGATGAGATTTTTATGGGATACATTTAGTGATGATCTATATTAAGAAGACATTGACATCAGCCTAATGAAAAATAATCCTCACTTCAGGCAAATGTTTATAAATCTTTATGGACTGGCATGAAATTATTGTTTTTTTTGACGTTATACAAAAGCCTTTGAGATAAACCTACTGGTAGATGGGCAGGAGCTAGGCAAAGATGGGCACTCACCTCATTGCATGATGCTCGGGTCTTGAACCCGGGTCTTGAAGCCGACAAGCCGAATGTCTTAACCACTGAGCCATTTCCTCCTTCATTTTTCTGTCTACTCTTTCATTAGAGAATGCATTGTTCATCTTCCTTTTGAATCAATGCTATCATTAGTCATTTAAGGATGTGAAACCTCTCTCTACTGGTGATCACCCTTATGTACCAAATTATTTTCAACTTTTTATTACAGTCAGTTTATGGAGTTACAGAAGACAGTCAGTCCCAAAGTCCTGCACATATACCTTCCCAGCCAATTCGCAAAACAACAAAAGATGATGTCCGAAAGCAAGTAAGCTGAATGGCTTTGAAACTGCTTCTTTTGCATTTGAGAAATGGATTGATTTTTTTTTAAAAAAAAAGTATTTCTGCAGATGTGGGACATAATTTTGAGTAAATAAGATGTTAGAAATGTATTCCTTCCGATAATTACACTTATGGGGAGGGAGGATTTATCTAGTAAATCAGCTGAACCATATCCTTCATCCTCCTTGCCATCTCCCTTTTGGTTCTGCATAGTTTATACCAGAATAACGAAGTTGGAAAGCCTTGGAGATCTTGGACATCTGCAACATAGAGAAGAACAAACTTACTTAAAGTTGAGGGGGGAAATGCCCTCCAAATATAGAGCAGAATGCTTGGATACATTGGATTAGAGTCCATATCTTTCAATATATTATGATGCGAATTGTGTAAACCAGTGTTTCTCAACCTTGACAATTTTAAGGCATGTGGACTTCAACTCCCAGAATTCCACAGCCACCATTGCTGGCTGTGGAATTCTGGGAGTTGAAGTCCACATGCCTTAAAATTGTCAAGGTTGAGAAACACTGGTGTAAACCATCAAATAAAATTACTGGATAACTGCATGTCTATGCAGCTACATATAGTTGTTTCTTCAAGAGCTGTTTTCATTTCTTTTCTTCAGATATCATTTCTGAACGTTCAGATAGACAGGCATTGTTTAAAAATGTCTAAAGTAGCGGAAAGGTAAGCACTCCAATTCATGTTATTATCACTGTTGTTGCTATTTTTCCCTCCCAAGATTTGCAAAAGCATATTTTCAGACCTCAGGAATTAGTTGCTGGTATATGCATGCTTTTCCCATTAATATATGCTGACTTAATAGATTATTTCAACAGCTTGATCCTGATTTGCAAACATGTTTTAGAGAGTTGGCTCAAACTAGGACTTTCTATTTTATGTCTAGTATATTCTATTATAGGAGGTGTCTATATTGCTGTTTCAAAACAATCATATAAATCAGGGCAGCTGAGTTCTTATGTTCTTAAACAAAATTACCAGTTTCCCTTATTGCCTTCTTGAGATATAAGATTAATGAAAAGCTTCTACAAATAACAAAAATGCAATTTAGAATGACAGTCTAAAGTTGTTTTCATACTTCCCATGCACAACCCACACAATTCAACAGACTTTTCCATCATCTTGAAATAATCGGCCCATTACAGCTAAGCTTTGATGAGAGAAAAATATAAGATAAAATCAAAGCCAGCAGTGCTTGAGACAAAACAAAGTTGGATGGAACATCAAACTATTGTTTACTGTCATGTACATGAATGTCAGACTGGTTAAACTGGTTGTCCCCCCTTTTCCACACTTTGTCTTGTGGATGCAAAAAGATCTGACCAAAGTATTCACTTGGACACTGGTTCTTCTAAGTAATGCTTTTTAAAAACATGACCTCAGCTATAAACCTGGCATATTTGTCCGCTAATCACAAAATCTCATCCTAGTTGGACTGTTTATGTATGTACTGCATCCCTTGAATTGTTAGGTAGATACATAAGTATAGATACAGCAGTTTGAACTGGAACAACCTCTAGTGTCTGGTATGCAAAATGGCATGTTAAACTGCTCTGAATTCATTTTGTTAAGCTGTAAATATAGTTAACCTACATTTCAGCATGTCAATATTGACATAACGTGAGTATTGTTTCCTGTGCTGTACTTTATTAATTCTAATAAACAGAGGATCAACATAAACTAATTATTTCTATGAACTAGCCATTGGAGCTCTGCAAAATGAGCTAGGGATCTCAAGAGTGCAAGTTTCTGTATTTATTCACTTACAGCTATTGGATATGCACAATTAAGAAAACAAATGTGCTTGCTGGCCTTTTGCCGTAGTAAGAATCCGTTCGTTCAAACAGTAAATGTGAAAATGTAATAGAAGAACAAAGAAAATCATACACAAGCAAAAACAAATGACACCACACCACAATCAAATGAATTAATAAAACCAGCAAGAAGGAAACTTTAATGCAGCAAAGCTAAACCAACATGAATCCTTAAATGTTCTTTAAAGAGTCTTCAGATGTCTGATGGATTCACAAATGATTGAAATAAACACAAATGCATTGAAATGCCATTTGCATTGTTCTTGCCATTATTTTTAATTTCCTGCAGCACTTACCATTGCATTAGAAAACATTCCATTCACAGTGGCATTGTTTGTGCAGTTCCTATAGTCTTTCCAGATAACGGTGCCTTCATTCCTTCATGTCATGGTTCTGGTAGATGAAACCCATCAAAAGAACTTCAAGGCAAAAATTCTTCCTTAAAGAACATTTTATTCAGGAAACATAGTATCGGCACTACATAGTTGTACCCAAAAACTAAATTGCACAAAGTGCAATTCCCACCCACAATAAGCTGTCATAAATCACATTCTCGAATTAGCCTAAAACGTGGGCTTTCTCCCCAGCTCCTCAGCCTGCCAAAACATTATCAGCTCATCCTTGGGTTCCCACAAAGCAGTGTTATTATTATGGCTAGCTGAACTCGAGCTTTCATCCCAACCCCCCCTTCTGCATCTGATTTCTAAATACCAGAAAAAGCATGTTAAAAGAAAAGAGAAAATGGCTGCAATTTTCATCAGTTGTCAGAGCGTTGACACCCACCCACCCACCCCATTTTTTCCCCCATTGCTTCAGTTGCTGCATACTGTATATCCCAAAGCGAAAGCTTTTCCCTCTTCTGACTCCTAATTTGTGGTGGTTGTGAAATGCAGTTAATGAAATGAGATCAGACGGTAAGGGGCCAAAAGACCCTGAGGCTGAACTGCTAGAACTTCTGTTAGTTATAAAACATTGTGATTCTGAGGCCTGGTGATATAACATCATCCTTTCCATGACAGATTCATGAGAAAACAACTTCTCACTAGCAGCCATGTTTTTTTTTATTATTATTATTTTCAAATATAGAGAGATACAAAATACATTTAAAGCATTTAAAAACTTTCACAGTGTGCTTGTTTTTCTTTTTCATGTTACAGTTTAATTGCTTATTCAGAGCAGTACACTGATTATGATCCCTTTATAACTCCTGCGGAACCTTCCAATCCCTGGATAAATGATGACAGTGTGTTTTGGGACTTGGAAACAAGGTAAAAAAACCCAAACCACTCTTTAAAGGGTACTTCATTCTGTTCTGTATTAAGAAGCAAAGACTACCAGATGTGTGTGACAAAAATTCAGATGTGTACTAGATGGCTTCAAGAAGTTGAAATGTTCAATAGGATTTTATTGTTTCCAGCAAGCAATATCTGGTAAACCTACACCAGATCTCTATGACATAACAGTGGCAAGTTGTATTAGAAGACTTGGTATGACCAAACCAAATGCCCTTTGACCCCACCCTTGCTAGAACTCTCTCTCTCTCTCTCTCTCTCTCTCTCTCTCTCTCTCTCTCTCTCTCTCTCTCTCTCTCTCTCTNCCCCCCCCCTCGCTCTCTCTCTCTCTCTCTCTCTCTCTCTCTCTCTCTCTCTCTCTCTCTCTCTCTCTCTCTCTCTCTCTCTCTCTCTCTCTCTCTCTGGGACCATTTCACTATGCTATTACGACATTTGCTGTCATTTTATTCTGAACTTTTCAAAGAATATGAAACGTATGACAATATTCATATGCACAAAATGCTTTTTTTTTTTTGCAGAAAATAAGCCCAGAGACATTTATGGCTTGTCATGTTTTATTAGCTGTCATTATAGAGAAGTGCTTTAAAAACAAACTGTAACCTTGGTTTGTCATACATTAGCTAATTAAGCTATCTTCTGAATTAATGGTTAGTTTATGCTTAAACAACTATTAGTCTCCCAGGTAAACAGTGCAGGGAAGGAAAGTATCTGCTATTGCTCCTATAGAGGATACAGATGGTTTTATTTTGAAAACAAAGGTGACCAGAGAGTAAATCTGTTGGAATACCAACCAGAATTATCACTAAAAGCTCTAACTGGCTGTGCTCCATCATCTGTGAAACTTTGATGGGTGAATACTTTAACCGTGGTTAACATTAAGTCATGTTTAACATGCTGTGTCAGGGTGATTTATATAAGATTAAATCTAAAGACCTTGAGGGCATGTTCAAGGCACAGAATGCTTCCACTGCAAGAAAATTTAATGTGGTCCCACACCCCCAGACCCTGAGAAGTCAGTAAAAGTTATTTGTCCATTTCCATGAGGAAGAACTACCACTGATCAAAGACTTCACAATCCATAGAACAGCAATTCTATATCCATGTAATATAGCATACTATATTTATGACATTTAACATCCACCTTTTATTCGTAAGTACTACCTAGTCCAGGGGTAGGCAACCTTGGCTCTTTTATGACTCATGGACTTCAATTCCCAGAATTCCTGAGCCAGCCATGCTGGCTCAGGAATTATGGGAGTTGAAGTCCACAAATCATAAAAGAGCCAAGGTTGCCTACCCCTGACCTAGTCAGTGTGTTTCTCTGTGTTTCTAAAAGGGAAACACACCATCCCTTTTCATACATACAGATTCCTTTGCTCTCAGAAATCAAACAGGTGTTTGCAAGCATTTTCTCCAGTTTCATTAATGTATTGCTGCAAGCAGTTTTCAGTTGAGCCGTCCCAAATGAATATTTGAAGATTTGACAAGGAAAAAACATGCTGATGGCCGCAATGGTTTCCTCTCTATCCTTTTACGTAGCAAAGAGCCTTCGCAGCATCGGGTCAAGAGATGGGGCTTCTCTATAGATGAGGTGTTGAAAGATCCTGTGGGGCGTGACCAGTTTCTTCGATTTTTGGAATCAGAATTCAGTTCTGAAAACCTCAGGTGAGAAGCTGGAGATACAGCACTCTAGTGGTTGGGGGTTTCACACAAGGGAAGCATTCACTGGCTCAAAAATAAGGACTGAAGGGAGAATACAGGAGGGTTCACAAGGAAGAAATTTAACCCTGGTCTATAGATTATTTAATTAATTTATATCCCACTTTTATATCCAGCTTTAGATTAGTTGGCTGAGTGTCATCAAGTCAGACTTGACTTCAGATAACCCCAAGGACAATTGCTTCCCAGTCTGGTGTCTCTCCAGTAATACCCTATAGCACAGTGGTTCTCAACCTTTTTAATGCCACGACCCCAACCGGTCGTAAGTCGAGGACTAAACCGGTCGTAAGTCGAGGACTAAACCGGTCATAAGTCGAGGACTACCCAACCGGACGTAAGTCGAGGACTTTCCCTGCCCGGGAGCGCCGCGCATGCGTGGTTCCGCCCCCTGCGCCGGCCGAGGCGTAGCTGGCAAGCGGCAGAGACGGAGCAGGCCAACCACCAGCTGGCCCAGCCCAAGGGAGGTAAGGCACCCGCCGGAAAAGGGGGAAAAAATGTCGGATAAAAAAAATGGCGGACAAAAAAAATGGCGGACAGCCTTGCTTGGCGACCCCCATGAAATGGTCGATCGACCCCAAATGGGGTCCCGACCCACAGATTGAGAACCACTGCTATAGCACTTCCAATGGCTATTTAGAGATTCACAGAGTCTAAAATATTATTTGCAACCATCCTTATTCAAGGATATTTTGGTGGGATTTGGAAAAAAAGAAAGAAAGAAAGAAAGAAAGAAAGAAAGAAAGAAAGAAAGAAAGAAAGAAAGAAAGAAAGAAAGAAAGAAAGAAAGAAAGAAAACGCCTTCCCAACCACCAAGAGGTTTCTAATAGCTTGAAAATGGCTAATAGGCAATTTCTGAAAATGATGAGAAAGTGAGGTTTGTGAACTCAGTGGCCTTTAAAGGGGTTTGCTGTGGTGGTGAGCAAGGTGGCTAATACCTTTGTCTCCCAGCTCTCAGACTCAAAGAAAAGTGCTATCCTGTGGTCTCCTCATGAAGACCAGCTGTTCAGAGCACATGTGGTCAATCTCCCATCTTCTCCTTGTCTGGAAAAGTTCTTTGCTATGATCTGCTTTTGCGGAAGTACTGCATCTTTAGTTTGCCATCTCTCCCCCAGAAGTTCCCAGCCACTAAAAGATTTCTGTGGATATTCACAAGATGCAGTGTTTCATGTAAAAGTCTATTTTTCACAATCTCAGTCATTTCTCTATTATGGGTTATCTTTCAATGGTGAAAAGTACTTTCTCCTGATAAGCTGGGTTCCACATTAACATTACAGTTCGTTCACTTGAATCCTTTCTTTGATGGCCATTGCCAGCAAAAGAGTTGGATGGTGCCAACATCTTCCATGTATCAGGAAACATGGTCAAAAGAATTTAGAAGGCTAACATCTGATGGTGCCTTTTCAGCAAATAATTTGCAGAAGGAATGTTGATTACTTGCCCTCATAAAGAAAGCACAACTGACATCTGTAACAGACATCTAAAAATTGGAATCCCATCTAAGGTTTTCTTTAAGCCTCATTGAAATGCATGCAGTTTGTGTATGTCAATCTGATCTGTATTGTGACCATAGAAAGAAACAGTGAAATTTTGTATACTCATTAGCTCAGGGGTGTCAAACTGCCGGCCCACGGGCCGGTTTCATCATACCGGAGCCGCACCCACCCCATTGCTGGCAATGGCGAAAAAGCTCCAATACGTTGCGCGACATCACATGACGTCACGAGTTTGACATGTCTGCACTAGCTGTATGCACACAACGTGTTAATCAAGCCAATTACAAACCCAGTGGCTGCATTTATTCAACATGCTAAACTTGCTTAACTTTAGCATTGGTTAGATTTTGGTACCTTGGTGTGCTATATGAGTGGAGGATAATCCATCAGTTTATAGTTTGGGGCATAGATCAGAAAATGGGAGATTTCAGTAACCATATTAACTTGTGCAAACAAAGACTCTGAATCGAATTCTAATTAGGTCATTCCTCTATTGATTGCAGGACCTTCTTTATTATTGTCAGCATTAAGTCATAAGAGACTGACAACTCACCCCTCTTATTTAGCCAAGGCAGATGTTCTGAAGGTATCTGTACAGGCAGAATATATCCTGTGGATCAGAGGTCCCCAACCTTTTGAGCACCAGGGACCGGATCCATGGAGAGAGCTTTTTCTGCGGACCAGAGGGGGCGTGGTTTCATGTACTGCCTGCATCCCGCGGATGGGGCCTTGCTTGTTTGCGTGGACCAGTTTCTGGCATGCTGCAGCCTGGTGCCAGTCCACAGACTGGGGGTTGGGGACCCCTGCTGTGGATCCTCCAAACTTCAGTTAGGGATGCAGGAAGCTCAGTACATCTGACCATGGGTCCATTTACCCCAAATATGCCAGCACTGGATGGCAGCAGCTCAGCAAGAGCCTTACCTGGAAATGTTGGCAATTCAGTTGCGGTCGTTTCCATGCAAGAGGCATGTTTTGTCACTGAGCCATAGCCTTGCAGGCCATCTGTATATGACATACTGGTAGTCCTCGACTCACGGCCATAGTGGAGCCCAAAATTTCTGTTGCTGAGTGAGACATTCGTTAAGTGAGTTTTGCCCCATTTTAGGACCTTTCTTGCCACAGTTGTTAAGTGAATCACTGCAGTTGTTAAATTAGTAATGCGGTTGTTAAGCTTCCCCCATTGACCTTACTTGTCAGAAGGTGGCAAAAGGTGATCCCGTGACCCCCCCCCCGGGACATTGTGACCGTCATAAATATAAGTCAGTTGCTAAGCGTCTGAATTTTGATCACGTGACCATGGGGATGCTGCAACGGTCATAAGTGTGAAAAATAGTCATAAGTCACTTTTTTCAGTGCCGTTGTAACTTTGAACAACTATTGTAAGTCGACTATCTGTAATTGGGGCTGCACAAACGTCACCCCCTTAAGTTCTTTCTCTCTCTCATTTTGTTCTCTTATTTACCCCTTTAGTTTAATTTTGACTCTTAGCAATAGCAATAAGAGGAGTGCTTTTTAAATGCCTCCATATCTGTGCAGTGAGAGTATGGATACAATTTTCTAAATGAAGAAACTGAGGACTGGAGTAAGAAGATTAGTTTTCTTCCCTTCACTGCAGAATGGACCCAGTTTATGTCTCCAGCTTCTGTATCCATTGTGGTCTTTCTCAAAATATGTTACAAGGACTCCTGGGGGTTCCCCAAGACTTCCCTCCCTGATGGTATGCAAAATCAATTTTTTGCCAGCTTTTGTTGAAAAATAATACAATATCAAATCCCATCAATCACTCATGAGAAGTGATAGTGACAATGAATGTGCCAATTTTAACTTTAAGTGCATTAACCGATGGAATGACATGCCTTCAGAAGTTGTGGGTGCTCCATTGCTGGAGGCTTTTAAAAAGAGACTGGACAGCCAATTGTCTGGAATGGGATATCCTGCTTGAGCAGGGGGTTGGATTAGAAGACCCCCAAGGTTATTCTGTTACCTTCTGTTAAATATTGATAAATATAACCCCATACAAACAAAAGCTTTTTTGATGTCTTTCAAAAATTTAAAAGTTGTAACAGATCTTAAAAGAGAAAAAAAAAACTTTTAAGAAATACCGCACTAGAACAAATAAAAACAGATACGAGACTGCACAATGTGTATTTTACGTATAATAAAATTTACACTGGTGGTTAAAGTGTTAGACTATGAGCAAGGAGACCTGAGTTCAAGTCCTGCCTTAGACATGGAAGCCGGTTGAGTGACTTTAGGTCAGTCCACTCTCTCAGACTCAGGGAAAAAGTACTAGCACACTGGATCTGAAAATGGTAACTAGAAAACTATCCATGCAGTTATCAAGATCCAGTAGTGATGTAACGGAACCTAGCCATAAGACCATGATGCAAGAGATTGGATAGCTTTGCAGGAGCTATAATTTGTGATAATGATGAAATCCCGGATACATTGTCTGAATAAAGACCCAGGCATGCTTCCTCACAAAGATAGGAAGTTGCCCAGGTTAGAGGTCAGTAAAAGTAGTTCAAGCTAAGTTTATCAGAGCTCTGCTCCATACCCCATAGGAACATCTAATGTGATCTCCAGAATTGAAATTGGACAAAAGAGGCTTGAATTAAGAGCTTGGCTATTAAGGATTATCATCAGCTCAAGTATAAATGGGGCATAGTATCTTCCCCTCAGTGTGACTACGGGGTCCCACGTCAAACTGCAGATCACACCATGACCGGCTGTAAGCTGAGGACATACACTGGTCTAGTATCTGATTTTTTTTTAAATAAAATGATGCTGTGCCTCAATGATGAGTTGGCCTAGACCAGGGGTAGGCAACCTTGGCTCTTTGATGACTTGTGGACTTCAACTCCCAGAATTCCTGAGCCAGCCATGCTGGCTCAGGAATTCTGGGAGTTGAAGTCCACGAGTCATCAAAGAGCCAAGGTTGCCTACCCCTGGCCTAGACATTGTTATTTGAATATAGATCTTTTAAACATTTGTATTTTATGGTGTTTTACTAATCTAGATGAAATGTTAGTATATATTTCTAGTCCATATATGATATGCCATACGCTAAATAAATAGCAGCTCAAGTGCCATTCTTTTCCAGCTGGACTGATTCCATCCATCCAATCTGGTAAATTTCAACTGTTACGATCACAGATCATTCTCAAAAATACCTTTCTTCTTGTGGACTGTCTTCTGAGTGCTTACAATTTCTTGAATTCGCTCAGGCTAAGAGAAAATTTAGAGAGCAGATCCTGCACATTATCTCAGTGAAAGAGGTCTTCTTCCTAAATCTATCTCAGCATGGTTTAATCACCCCAGGTGGGAAACCGCTAATTATATCAATTCATTAATCTCCCCTTCGCAAAGCTGTTTTTTTAGGACTAGGTTCAGCAGCCTTCTTTCTTCGCCACTTTTGTATGGGAAGTCTTGCATAAATAAGGCATAAGACAGTGGTGGCGAACCTATGGCATGGGTGCCAGAGGTGGCACTCAGAGCCTTCTCTGTGGGCACACGCGCCTTTGCCCCAGTCCTAGGCCTTCAGCTGGGTTTTATAAAACCTTTTCGCTTTAGGCCTCTGCCACTGTGTGCAAAAAAAAAAAAAAAAAGAGGTTCAATCAGTCAATTTCAACTTCTCACAGGAAAAAAAAAGATCTTGCAAAGTTGGAATAGATTGATTGAAGTTTTTAGTCCCACCCAGTCTGCCGTTACCACTGCAGCCACGTCCACCCAATTGACCACACCCAGCCAATGGGCCACACCCACCCGGCACTTGACGATGCATACGTGGGTTTTGGGTTGCAGTTTGGGCACTCAGTCTCTAAAAGGTTCGCCATCACTGGCATAAGAGATAGAAGCGAGGGGGGGTGGTGACAGGTTGGCTATAGAGATACAGCTTACATGTGAGACAGATTACCAGTACCTTATCAATTAACAATTCCAATGTGTTAAGAAAAATCATTGTGTTTCTTGAGACCTTCTAAGATGCAATCTTTTGGTGTGAGTCCAGCAACCTTTTGCTCAATGGTGGGTGATATGGTGATATAGTTCAGTTTTCCAAAATAGTCTCTTTGAGGTCTGCTGTAGAGTATCCTGGGAGATCGAACTACTCTGATACAGCTCTGCCCTTGTTTTGAGTCCTAATGTCAAATGGTGTCCATTTTCTTGAGCACAGGTTCTCCTCAGGGCTGTGTCTTAAGTCCGCTGCTGTTCACCCTGTTGACCCATGACTGTTGTGCTAGGTTTGCCACCAACCATACTGTGAAGTTTGCAGATGATACAACAGTAGTGGGCCTTATTCAGGATGACAAGGTGGAAGTTTACCACAAGGAGGTTGAAGGGTTGGTAAACTGGTGTAAGGAAAACAGCCTAGTTTTAAATACCGGAAAAACCAAAGAGATCATTGTTGATTTCAGAAAAGGCAGGCACAGCCACACTTCTCTGTGTATAAATGATTCACCTGTGGAGATGGTTACCAGCATCAAATTCCTGGGTGTGCAGCTAATGAGTAGGCTGACTTGGTCGCTCAACAGTGAGAAACTGGTGAAGCGGGCACAGCAGTATGCATTTTCTGCGCCGCATGAGAAAAGCACATCTTCCTTCCCCTGTCCTGACCACTTTCTACAGGGGGACAATCGAGAGCATCCTGTCATACAGCATCACAGTCTGGTTTGGAGGCATCACTGCTTAAGACAGGAAGGCGGTGCAAAGAGTGGTGAGAATGGCCGAAAAGATCATTGGCAGTTCTCTCCCTCCCATCCAGGACATAGCACAGAAGCGCTGCTTGAGCAGGGTCCATAAGATTATCTGGGACATTACACATCCTCTTCACAACCTGTTTTCCTTGTTACCTTCTGGGAGGAGGCTTCGTGGTATCCGTAGCAGAACATCCAGATTCAGCCAGAGTTTCATTCCATACAGCATTAACCTTGCGAACTCTCAAGCTTCCTCTTTCTGTTATATATTCAAGATGGACAATATTTAATATTTATTGCTACGTATATGTAGGGATGTGGGTCTATACATATGTTGTTCATAGTATGTTTAGATGTGTGTCATGTATGTGTTTCACTTTGAGAGCCGGCAACTAAATTTCATTTTTGATGTGTGCCATTGTGCCCACAGTATAAAAATGACAATAAAGGTTATCTTATCTTATCTTAATTATTTTGTACAACGTTTGCCCTATTTGTCCTACATAGAACATAGACCTGAGGGTTCTTTGGTGTTCTCTGAGCTTGGTTGTTCTCTTGCAGACATTTCATTAGTCAAATTAGGTAACATCAGTGCTAGTGCTAGAGAGACTTTGCTGGCAGATATCACATTAGAGAAATATCACCTGTAATCTTGTATGTGCATTTGTGGAGCCTGTGATAGTGCTGTTCGTGAGAATGGGAATGAGGATGGGTTTGTTACAGGGACTGGTTCCCATTGTTCTGTTTCTGTTTCTGTTTTTTGTCTATTAATTTGCTTGTGAGAATCTTGGCATCAGTCAGTATACCTCAGGAGCACTTGGAGATTTAAAAGATATACTTTACTGAGTTAAGGGCAGATGGGTGAGCAGCAGCAGCATTAGTGAACAAGGTCCAAAGCTTACCGAGACAATAAAGCAGTAAGCACAAGAGGGGAGCAATTAAGAAAGTACAGTTTCAGGGCCTAAAGATGGCCTCATCAAAATTCTGCAACCAGGAGGAGCAAGTGAGCAGCCGGCTGCCGGTTTTTGAACTTTCAGAATCCTGTGGGAAAGAGAAGCTATTTCAGTATTTTGCCTATAGCAACAAAATGCCCAAGGTCAATCCTGAGGGGAATCTTCACCATCTGTCTCTGGAATTCTATCCTCTTTTGTATGCCACAAAAATCTATAGGATGCCACAGTTATTAAAATTCTCTTTCTCTTTTCTTAATCTAGGAAGGAGGAATAATTTGACAGCCTTGGAGCTAGGTAGAGAGACATTTGGAAATTTAAAAAGGGAAAACTTTAAGGCCTAGCAATGAGAAAAGAGGTTCACTTAAATGGAAGACTGGAATGTAAGGGGAGGGCTGGCAGTTTTATTTCTTCAGACAATTTTCCTTTACTTAAAAAAAAACCAGATTGTTGCTTGTGTCATTCTTTATTCTAACTGAGAAATATATTCTGAAAACATTACAATGATGTAAACATAATAAATGCAAAGCTATAGTATAGGTTTTCATTGCCATTAAATTATTTCTACTCGGTCCTACCTAAACTCTGTCTGCCTTTTTCTTATATATTGTCAGCTTTTTCTTTCTCTTCTTGTCCTGTTTTGTTTCTCTTCTTGTCCCATCTTTTCAGTTCTGGGATGTGCCATTCCACTGCAGCACACATATCATCGCATCTTGGTCCAAAGTATTGATGTAGACCTAACTGATATTCCATCTTTCTCAATAGTAGTTATTAGAAAAAAGGGAGGCTTAGGGGAGACAGTAGATCAAGCAGATCCCACCCCTCTTTTGGAGCTTCTTAATATCCCTCTGAATAGTGCTGTTAAAAAAGAAGATAATGGAGCCATGTACCATGTAGGCTATGTAGTCTTCAAGTTTATTCTTTCTCCAAAGAAATGTAGCAGAAGTGGGATTGTTTGGTCTTCTTAATTTCTAGATTGAAGCCGAAGTAGCTGCAAGGAAGTTTCAGAAATGATTAATTTGTTGGAAGTGTAGAAAGATGAAAGGGACATCTAAGCATAAGATATGGATTGTTATCTCAGTTACAATCCATAAAGCTGTTAATGTGGCTTGGTGGAAAGTAATATAGTTTGAGAATGTGAATGGGATTTTGAATTAAATTACAGATTTTGGAAATTAACACTATATGAGGAATTATGGGTTTATCCAGCAAATGTTATGCCAACAAGATTGTTATTTTACATTAGAAAGGTAATGGTACCCTAGTTTTACAATCTTCAATTAATGATATAGGCTCATTCTCTGCTTATGAACACTTGCTGCAATAGAAAGACGATTAATATTATTCCATGTTCACAAGATTTGAAGATACTACATTTGAGGACAGAGTTACTTTTTATCTGTTTCATAATATGTTCTTATTTTTTATGTTTTTATTTGCTTTAGGATTTTTTTTTGCTTTCTTTTTCTGTAAATTGCAGCAATAATAATGCTTTCAGAAAGGAAATTATTAATAATGATATAGATTATGGGTTGAAAGTAAAATAAAGTTCTCCATCATGGAGAACTCAGCATAAAACAGTCAACCATTTTGTTTAGAACAAACATTTACCCCAAAACCATTAAGAAATTCAGAAAGTAATATGGAATATTCAAATATAATAGATAAAATATGTAGTTCCCTAAAAATTATTCTCTCTGTCCGTGCATAAAATTTTCAGCAAGCTGCATAACCACATATTATGCAGATTGGTCTCTCTCAATAGATTGTCCTCCAGTTGTGTTGGAATACAGTTCCTATCATCCACAGTCATTGGATGTATTCCAAATGAATGGGAAGACACAGGAGAAGAAGGAAGATTTATTCAAGAACAAATAAATCAGGCTCCTGCAGGCTGAAATCTTACATAATAGGCAGTATGGAACATACTCTTATTTGTGTGTTTGATAATCAGGTTATAAATACATTGGTGGGGCAGGTGGAAGGATCAAGGAGTTGGAAAAACATTCCAAAGTCTTTGGGTTCTTCGCCACTAGAGGGTGGACGTGCTCCATAGGGACTTAAGTCTGCTAATCAGCAGTGAAAACTGCATGATACTGAGCGAGCAACATGATATCCCAAGGAGAACTGTCCTTATTGCAGAATTACCTGCCAGCATTCACAGACGGGACGGGAAAATGTTGATTTTAAAATTCCTAATGAAAAACATCCCGAGGCCCTCAGAATCCCTTGGCATTTGAATACTGAGCATGACTGGCCTTAAGGCTATTCTGTAGCTCCAGATGAGGTGGTGCCCTCTAGGTTGGCTGAGGGTCATACGAATGAAGCTCACCTAGGAGGGCACCTAGTTAGGGACAAACCCAAAATAGGATGAAGTGGTTATGCTAAGCTTAATTGCTTGAGTTTCAAATTGTTTTGACTTTGCACAATGTGCAAAGTCAGCCAACTGTAATTTGGTTGATACATCATCATTAAAAAAAAACCCAAAGCTTACTGCAATTTGTAGTTTCAAAGAAATGCAGCTAGTAGCTTAGAATCATAATACCTTTCTGCACATAATTTTTCCTTCTCACTGATAGCTTGATCATGCTCCAAATGGCACCCCCATTTCTTTGCAAAAAATTTTTCACATACTAAAAAGATTATTTTTGCCTCCAAACATTTAATAATGCATTAAAAAAAGAGTACTTGTCTTTGTGTTAATAGTTTCCACAACTGAAACATTCCAAGAAATGCAGTATTTTCAGTTGTGACATCAGAAAGTGCATATGCAGAAATGGTTTATTCCCAGTGAGCTAGTTTGGCTGCAAAGGCCGTCTGGGAGCCATATGTCAGCTGTTCAGAGCTTCGCCAATCAAGTGTAATAAATAAATACATTTCACTGGAATTTTATGATATATAGCCCAACCAGGTCAGAGAAAGTGCAGTTTGTTAGGTTGCCCATTATTTGCAAAGACAGCATTGTAAGTTAAATAGTTTGTGTGCCTCAATATTCTCTCTCTGTGTGTGTGTGTGCTTTGTGTGTGTGCTTTGTGTGTATGTGTGTGTGTGTGTGTGTGTGTGTGTGAGAGAGAGAGAGAGAGAGAGAGAGAGAGAGAGAGAGAGAGAGAGAGAGAAGAGACAGTGTGTGTGTATACATACATATATACACATATACACACAAAACATAAGGAATAAGAAGATACAGAATATTTTCAAACATGGAATTTATTTTATCAATGGTTGGAAAAAAGAGGCAGAGACTAAGAATGTAACTTGTAACAAATTAACCCAGACAACATGATGTTTATTAAGCACTAATCAAATGTAATAATAGAAAATTAATTGAAAAAATTGAAAAAAACCCGTAAAGAATAAGTATGTACTGCTTGGTAGTCTGTGAAGTCAGTGAAACTAAGATGGCTAATAAGTATTTCTGTGTTCCAGAAAATACAGCCAATAATTCACCCATGGAAAACAATGGAACTTTTAAACAAGCTTACTTTGGGCTGAGGCCAGCCCGCTCTGTGAAGGTGGAAGGCGTAGGATTTGATCCTCAGTGAACTTGTTCACTCGGGGAGACAGAAATGGAAACAAGTCCTACGTTCTAAATATTTACATATTGCTTTCAGAAGGGGAGAAATCACACAAGGGAGTGATCAGCACAGCAGAAAATGCAGCTCCTTCTACTCATTTGAAGAGGACTTCACAAAGGCTTTGTTCTTTTTCTTCCCTTTCTTTGATAGCCCCTGCCCCAAACAAGTGTTAAGATACTGTGAAAAAAGGAGGACCTCCTAAGTATACAAAGTTCCTTAATACTCTTGTGAAAGTGCTAGTCGGGGACTATTTCAGAGGCCAAAAAAATACATTTTTTTCCCCACACTTCCAGACCTGTTGAGGAGTGTTCTCAGAAAACGGTGCTTTTCTTAGCCATTCCCTTTGGGCATCTAAAAAGGAAATGTGCCACAGGGGCCAATCAGTGGCTTCATATATATTAAAACAGATGGCAGATGTGTGATAGATAACCCCACACCTCCTATTGTGAAAATCACTATCGGTGACAGGCAGCATGATAATCAACCACAAATAGTAACTAATGATAAATGCTACAGATATTGTCATTTAACACTCATGTTTTCTCCCCAGAACACTCAAAATGGCATTTATATCTTCCTTACAAAGGCTTTGAAGCAGAACTGGATCCACTTCATTCCAGTTTTTGTGATCCTCCAGGCCAGCAGACTTCGTTGTCTCTGCTTTATGTCCCCGAGATGGCATTGTGGGTGACTGTTTTCTCCTGGCTACCATTCTTTTTCCTCAGGCTGATTTTCAGCCATTGTAATAACAGCACAGCTTGCTTCTGTGTACTAAAAGTCCTTTCCTCAACCTGACACTCTCAGTTGTACTTAACTACAACTCCCAGAATTCCCAGACAGAATGGCTGCCTGGAAGAAACCCAATTCAGGCAGGCTACACTAAACACTTTATCTGATACCATGTCAAGCTATCTCCATGTTCTCTGTACTTAATGCATGCTGCCAAGAAAAGCTCCTAAGTAGTTTTTCTCAGAACCTCCCCACTTTTTGCAAGAGTTTGCCAATCACATTCCTATGTTGCAGTCTATGGCGGGATTCCTACAACAGTATATTTAAATTGGTTACGGGATGAGTTGCCTACTGATTTCAAATGTTTGTTAAGTAGACAATATAAAATATCTGGATCTCCAAAGGGAGGAGCATCACCATTAACCACCACATTGACCCCGTTGTACTGTTTCTTAACTTGAGTAGCCTGTTCTCCAGGATCTTGCTTTCTGGTGGCCATGTAGGAGAAGGAGGAGGAGGAGGAGGAGGAGAAGGAGGAAGAGAGCTGGACAGTTAAACCAGTGGTTCTCAACCTGTGGGTCGGGACCCCATTTGGGGTCGATCGACCATTTCATGGGGGTCGCCAAGCAAGGCTGTTCGCCATTTTTTTGTCCACCATTTTTCCCCCCTTTTCTGGCGGGTGCCTTACCTCCCTTGGGCTGGGCCAGCTGGTGGTCGGCCTGCTCCATCTCTGCCGCTTGCCAGCTACCCCTTGGCCGGCGCAGGGGGCGGAACCACGCATGCGTGGCACTCCCGGGCAGGGAAAGTCCTCGACTTACGACCGGTTGGGTAGTCCTCGACTTACGACCGGGTTAGTCCTCGACTTACGACCGGGTTAGTCCTCGACTTACGACCGGTTGGGGTCGCGGCATTAAAAAGGTTGAGAACCACTGAGTTAAACTATGGGCTGTTTTTAGAAGGCTATGGTAGCTACCCCACCTGAACTTTTGAGCAATAGTTTTAATGCTAGTTTGAGAGATAGTTAAGAACAGGAAGTGGTAGCAAGGTCATTTTTCATGTGTTTTGTAATGAAGAAAGCTCGGGCCAAGCAAGGTCACTGGCTGACTGGGAAATATATTTTTTTCTCACTGTTAACAACAATGAATGAGGACCCTAGTTAAATGGGGGAGCGAGAAATCTTTAATGTTTTATTGGAGGAGAAAGAAAGGATCACCTGATGAAATGAAGTGACAAGATTTTGGGGTAAGTATTGCCCATGAGATGCAGACAAAGTAGAAATCTGCCAAGATTTTCCATATTCAATTGCTGGTTTACACATGGATAGTCACTTAAGGGTTATTAGGTGCGAGTGATCAGTCTCAGATCTGATCACATTTACCGTGTTCTTGTAATGCCTCTGACTGGGTTTGTGTGACACACAATGTGGGTACTGAATGAACATATTTTGACTTTTATACAAAACTAACCAAATAGGCTGTCTTCATGAAATGTTGAGCTCTCACACTGCTTCTCCCCCCCCCTAAAAAAAGTAATCAAACTTAAAACCAACCAAGCTTTCCATTTCAGCAAATGCATTTACTGGATGTTTGACTGACTTGCTATGTGAATACATATACTCTTTTATCATAGAGCACGTTTGTATCTAGTTGCCAGGAAAGGCATAATACGAATTCATAAATAACTAGACGGACCCACAAAGAAATGGCAAGACAGAGGAAAGAGATGAAAGATCAGGTGGATGTACTCATGTTTGGCATGCCAAGGATATTGGGCCCATCTCCCATTCATTCAAGTAAATTATGCCAGTTCAGAAGGAGAAAATGCAACTTGTCATGAATGGCGCAAAAGGACCAGTTGCTGTGAATGACCACTAGGTGTCAGTATGGCTTTGTGCATGCTCCTGTTGAAACACTTCCTTGGGAACCAAAAAAAAAAAAAAAAGACAATATCTAATGTAAAACTTTTGTGAGTAATGCATTCAACAAACAGCAAAAAAAACAACAACCCACAATTGTGTAGGATAGTTATCTGCAAAAATCTAGCAGACTGGCACCACATATCTTCAATACCAGTTTAGAGACAGATCATCAGGGCAAAAAACTATACGGTCACTGAGAGTTGACAACTTGATGGCACATAATCAATCAATCAATCAGAATCCTCTGGCTATGATATTTCTCTGGTGAAGAGTTTTTCTTTTAAACTGCCTTTGCCTAAGTAGAATAACATAGGATTAAGCCCAAGTGATCTTAAACATAAGCAATGTTAAAAATATTAGACTGAGTTTGAGCCAGACCGACTAATTTATGCCTGAAAGAATTCCTTCTCTTGGTTGATTACTCTGGGATTTGACACAAGATACTCGCTGGAAGGAGGAGGTGGGGAGACTATATTTCAGTTTGTTCTTACTAAGCATATCAGGAGTATTGTAGACAATATTTTGTCTACAAAGGAACTCAATTTCCTGTTTCTAATTTCGCAGTGTCTCTACATCAGGGGTCCTCAACCTTGGCAACTTTAAGACTTGTGGACTTCAAAGCTGGCTGAGGAATTCTGGGAGTTGAAGGAGAGGCTGTGAAGTGTGATTTTTTTTCTTTCTTTCAGAATCACTCAGAAATCACAATATGGCAATGGGTCCGGCAATGGTTATTTGGATATCAGTTGAATATTGGCTGTAAAAAAAAAACTGAGCTAAAATTAACCTGAATCTTGGCGGTGCAGCTGACTCACGTTCCTGGGATACATTTTCTTTCTTCGTTGCCTCCATGCAGGTTTTGGCTGGCTGTCCAGGATCTCAAAAAACAAACGCTGCAAGATGTCGCGACCCGAGTAGAAGACATCTGGCAGGAGTTCCTTGCTCCCGGGGCCCAGAGTGCCATCAACCTGGACTCTCACAGCTATGAAATAACAAGCCAAAACGTCAAAGACCCCGGGAGGTACACATATGAAGATGCACAGGTTCGGACTTGGTTGTCATTTCTAATAGTGCACTAGAACAAAAGAGGGAAACGCAGCTTTTAAAACTGCAAAAGTGTCCCTGTAAATTGCATAGCCCAGTGATGGTGAACCTTTTAGAGACCGAGTGCCCCAAAACTGCCCCACCCTCCTTCCACCCCCTGATCCGCCCCCGCCCTGCCCGTAGGGCCACCCACCGCCTCCACGGCCCACCACAGCAGATCACCCAGGCAGCTCAGCAGCGCCATGGCGGCCATGCCCTCTGTCCATGCCCCACAGCATATCTGTGCGCAATGGGGCATGAGGGTGGAATCTTGTCCCTGCTGCCTGGCTGCCATGTGCTTGGCTGTGCTGCTCGATGTGGGCCCTGCCCGGGGGCAACTCTCCTCCGGGGGGTTGCTGGTGAGGAGGGGGCCATGGGGGAAGGTGAGTCTGGAGCTCTGAGTGCCGCCTCTGGCACACGTGCCATAGGTTCGCCATCACTGGCATAGCCTATTAATATGTAAAGTGGGGATGCTTTGGTCTCAGGAGCAGAAGCAGGAATTGAATAAGGAAATTTATAAATTGATTTTTTAAAAAACGAGGATAATATTTGCTATTATCACCTGTAATTCCTTAGAGCAGCATTCCCCAACTTTTCCAGGTCGGTGGCCCGGTGCAGGGAGGGGGGAAAGAGTGGATGGTTTTGTGTGAGAGGCGGGGATGTGTGCCTGCTGCTCAGACAAGTGGGGCTGTGAGTGCCAGCGCTCACCTCTCGAGCGACTGGGCTGCATGTGTGCTGCCCACCACTTGCGTGGGTTGGTTGCGATCAGGCTGTGGGCCACAGCCCACAGCCCACAGGTTGAGGACCCCTCCTTTAGAGAGATTACAAGGTTATAATGAAAATAAAAGGCTTTTATTGACTTGCACCCCACTGATAGCCTTCTCTACACCATATATTTGAGAGAGAGGTAAAGTTGCAGAGTCTTAGGTCCAACGCCCCCAGCTAAGTACAGGAGTCCAAATTAAACATCTCTGACATGCTTGTTTAGCAATCATTGGTTTCTTTGATGTACTAATTGTATTGTTAGGATTTTTTTTCACTCTTTCAGGTACACACTGCCTTTCTCTAACTTAAACAGATTATTCTGTGTCCTGTACTCCAAAACAGTTCATAGCTTAGCTGGAACTACCAAATATTGTATTTCCTGAATATGAACATTTAAAATGAGAACAGATATCATGGGTAAACCTAGCACCCTCTTAACTCAAATTGGAATTTGAGTTCACATGTGCGGGCATGTAAACATGCAGGCCCACATTCCACATTCCCGCGGAATAAAGTGGACAACATTGCCAAAAGGAAGTACAGGTATACTAAGGGAGATAAGATCATCCAAGACTCTAAAGAGAGTAACCCAACATTTTCCAGCTAGATACATAAAAAATGTTTCATTGTTCATGGATGATTTTTTCAAGGTGGGTCTCTACTTAAGCCACCACTTCCTTTGGCTCCCCATCTCTTTCCTGCTGGATGCCCTTGCTAAACCCACCAATCTTTCCTGCTGCATTGGTCAAAGAGAGGATATCAGCAATTGAAGCAAGCAGGTAGCAATTGGAGTAGGCAGGTGAGCAATTACAGAGACTCTTTGCAATCACTTGCTCAGTTTTGGCTGCCAGGAGAAAAGAAAGGCAGAGTAATCATGAAAATGTGGTGGAGCAATTGCTGCCTCTCTCACTTAACCCCTTTTTTTCTGGATGCAATGGTGGAGGCTATTAAATTAATTGGATAGAATCACCATTACTATGGTACCTGGAGGGAGATCTCAGATCAGTGAGTGGGAGGATGAAAGGGTTACGTCATCCAGTTCAACAGAACAAATGAATGGACACAGTTGCTTGCGCACTCTCTTGGCAACATCTGCGGCCAGATTCACCGCAGTGCCCAGAGAGAATGGATCTGAGAATAAATATTTGCAACTGCTGCCACTGCATTCTTCCCTGGTTAACTCCTCCTCCAGAAATAGCAATAGTATTACCACTTAGACTTATATACCTCTTTGCAGTGCTTTACAGCCTTCTCTATGCAGTTTACAAAGTCAGCATATTGTCCCCAACAATCTGGGTCCTCATTTTTACTAACCTCGGAAGGATGGAAGGCTGAATCAACCTTGAGCCAGTGAGGATTGAACTGCTAGCAGTGGGCAGAGTTAGCTATGAGACTGCATTCTGCCCACAGTGCCACCACAGCCTTGAAAGATTGGAGAAAGATAAAGATGGATAGGCAGTGCTGGAGAAGGTTCCAGGAAGTATCTTCCCTGCTACCTTTGAGTTTTCCTTCAGGGAACTGTTTTGTCTTGCAGTTTCCTTCAAAAATGCTAGTATGATAAATTTTGAAGGGTTCTTCTGACCCAGGTCCCACTGACAGGTATAGGTATAGTCTGTTTATTGCCCAGCTACCATGACAAATGGTCCTCCAATGGTGCCAGTAAAGCTTCACCCCAATTTTCCCCAAAGGCAGCCACCCACAGTCAATGCAACCTATTCCCACAAATCAGAGGAAGTCCAAAGTTTGCAAACAACGTTCAGAGTCCACAAAGCCAGGTCCAAAGTACACAAAAAGATTCAGAGTCCACAAAGCCAAAACCTGAACCAGGAAAGTCCGCACCGAAGCAAATGGTTGCTCCTGACAAAACACACCTTCCTCCAGTGTTTGGCTAAATCACCCCCAGGT
Organism: Protobothrops mucrosquamatus; assembly: GCF_001527695.2. Taxonomy (NCBI): domain Eukaryota; kingdom Metazoa; phylum Chordata; class Lepidosauria; order Squamata; family Viperidae; genus Protobothrops; species Protobothrops mucrosquamatus. Next base: position 137,996 of record NW_015387864.1, read on the forward strand.
GTGCCCTGAGGGGAGGGGCGGCACTGCTTCCTCATGAGCAGCCTCTCTGACCTTCTCTAGGCTTCCCTCTGCTCCACTCTCTGCACCCACGGATCAGGTGGGGAGCTGTTCCTCATTGGACAGGATCAGTTGCCTTTCATTGCTGCTGACGGTTAGCAGCCAATCCTCTGCAGCTCTCATTAGGGCAGGCAGCTCCCCATCTGATTGACTGCTGCTCCCAAGGCCAGACAGCCCTGTGACTATGTCATCCTCAGTCCCCAGGCTCTCTGGACATTCTTGGGGAGACATGCCATCCTGCTTGGATGATCTGGGTTCCTCCTCCTCCTCCTCCTCCTCCTCCTCCTCCTCCTCCTCCTCCTCCTCCTCGCCAACTTCCAACTGTCACAAGGACAGTCCCTGTCAGTCCTACCATCATAGCAAATGACAAGGTTGCTGGAAGGCGTACTCCTTCTAGAACGTGAATGGACACCAACCTTGCAGGGGATCTACAACTTGAGGCAGTAGAAGGACCTGCCAGCCCCTCCTATATGCCCCTTCCCACCTGCTAGTAATATAGTCACTCAGTCTCCAGCTTGTCAATTTGCCGGTCACCCTATCAACATCACTGAGAGAAAGTTCCCAAGGCCAGCATGGGCAGTGATCCACTATGAAGAGCCATGTGCCCTCAGTGCTACACAGCCACAGCTCTGGGCAGTGGAGCAACAGGATTGCACTCTCATTTGCTGTCTATCCTAGACTACTGTTCAAAATGGTCGTTTCATTGTAATAGTGGGCGCCATGTTTCCCCTTTGGCTAAGAGGAACATGTTAAGATTTAAGCAGTATAACTAGGTCAGAACAAAAAAAAAAAGGAGGCGTAAGGGAAGGTGGACTTTGATAGAAATTAAGGGCAGTGTAATGTCATGGCTAAAAAGAAAAATCTGGTATTAAAGTGCTTAAAGGTCCCAGGTGTAAGAATAGCTACAACATGGTTTTTCAACCATGACAACTTTTAAGATGTGTGGACTTCAATTCCCAGAATTCCCAACCAGGACTGAGTTACAGCATTTCAGATGCAGTCACTCCTCTTTAGGGACTTCTGGAAGTCTGGACTCTTGGCAGCAGAGATTAAATAGCTTCTTCCCCTCTGCTTACAGTTCAGATTTGAGAGCTGAGGAGCTGACAACTAGTTCTGATGAAGTCTCGATGGCAAATGATAGCAATTGTCCTGGGTGCGTTATCTTGAAGAGCACTGCTGAAAGAGCAAATCAGGGGTTTCTTTCTGAATGGGTTGCAGAAAGCCCAGGTGAGGCTTATATGTAGGCCATAAAACAAGAATGGTCCAAAATGAAGAAATGCTCCATCCGTCACATTGATTTGAGCATTCACTCCAAGATAGCTGCAGCACACGGTGGCTTTATGGCGTATGGTCTCTCGACTTCACATCTTGAAGCAGCAGACACAAATCTTTGTAAGTGTTCCTCACCCCCCCACCCACCCACCCACCCCATAAGCACACATAAGTCAGGCTCAGATGCAGGCTTGTTCTGAAAATAACTCTGCAACCAAACCCACGATGAGGGCTGGCCCTGGGTTTCAAGGAATACAAAACCACATCTGCAGTATTTTACTTTGCATATGATCTTTTTACTTAAAACTTCTCAACGATGTGACCAAACACATACCATCGTGCTGACAGTTTCTAGAAGAAACTGACAAGTTATTGCTGTAATGTAGAATGCTTGCAATTGAGTAAAGCCACATCCTGTCCCTCTACGTCCTCTCTTGATTGCCAGGAAAAAAAGAAACAGAGCTGCAAAAAAAAAAAAAAAGTTGCCATATTTCCACTGCACGTATAAATTTGTGATGAAGTACAATTTTTTTTTTTTGCACAGGGATATATTGGCAGAGTAAGAGTCTTGGCTAAGTGATAAGGTTAAAATTAGGATTCAGATACAAATGGAGGTATGAAATAGTTGGGAGGCCATTTGTGAACTGTATAAATTATTTCCCAGTTTGGCTAAATTTACTCAAGCTCTGACCTCTGTTTCCTGCATCATTTTCTCTCTCACCGTCCCAATTTTTGGTGATATATTTCTATTTTTTTGGCAATGTGTAAATGGCCCCTGTTATAGAGCCATATGTAAGGTTGGAGTATTTCTTCTCATAATGAGCTTTGGCTTTTGCTTTATTCCTTACATCATTAACTCTATCTATGTCTCTGTGTGCATGTTTTGATGAGCATGTAAGCTCTATAATGCGACTAAGGCTGATTATAAAATAAGGAACTTAATAAATAACCTTACTCTCTGTGAGAGTTTAAATTTAGCTGCTCACTCTTTCTGTCTTGCCAGAGGTTTCAGATTCTTGTTTGGAACCACAAAAAGATAACAAAAAAAAAAGGAAAGAAAGAAAAAAAGGAAGAAAAAGTGGAAATTGTCCTGGGAGCAGTTAAGCTTGTGCATTCCCATCCATCATCTAGGGTTGAATGAGAATTCGCCCATCTATTATCTAAGAGGGGAAAGGAGGAGGAAAGCCCAAACTTGAACACAAAAGAAAAATGAGGGATGCTTTTGTTGTTGCTTTGCTGAGCTCCATTGACTACCCAATACAGCAGGCAGAGATAATGTTGTCTTATTTTAAAAGATCCAACTGTTTCCAGAATCCTTGTCTAGAATTCCCAAGATTCTGGACTGTTGGCTGAATGTCCTTCTGTAACCTAGCCAGGGTCATCATTGTAGCTTGCAGTAGGAGAGAGAAACTGGGCCTCTTCTTATACCACCATTCACTTGAAGTAGTAACCTTATCATTATAGGTTCAGTTTTATATTATCTCTCCTATTCCTACCATATTTAGGTCTTAGTGAAATGGATAGTGCAAACCTATGTATTCCTTTGTTCCAAGAATTTTACCAAGTGTGTTTCTCATATTTTTTCTAAAGATGTGGCTTGTATTGTATGCAGAAGGTGTTATGTTTTACGCAAGCTTGAACGTACTACTTCTATAGCCGTGATTTCCTTTCAGACTTTTCATATTGTTGCATTATCACCTTTGTTTTGCTGTCCAACAGCACTGCTTACAAATGAAGTCATTTTGTGATGCTAGCCATACAGTCTGGAAAAAAAAATAGCACAGATTCTACAACGTACGAAACATCATTGTGCGAGGAGGCGAGCATAGAAAGCTAGTGAGCATAATCGTCTGCGAGCTAGAAATAGGATTTTTCTAGACTCCTGAATGACCAGGTTTGCTAGTCTTTTTAGACTAGGGAGCATGGAAAACTAAGGAGTGCAATTGTTCAGATATTAGGGTATAACTTGGAAAAGGAGCCTTCCAAGCAGTGGCAAGAACGGCGCACGCTTGCAGACTGGAACAAGACATCCACTCTCTGTAGAAAGCCAAGCCCAATATTCATCCTTCAAGTCTTTTTCATCATTGTATGAATCTGAATCTAAAATTTCTTAGCTTTCTCACTAGTTCACCATGCATGAAAAAAATGTCCCCTCGTGCTTTTCACATTTTCATGCCTGGTTTGAAATACTTTTATACATTTTTTATAATTTCCCTGGTGTCACATACCAATGGTATGCCATTCAATAGAAATTTTACTCTTAAATGACACAAAATGAATTTAATACCAATTACCCATGTTCTCCCCAAATGTTCCTCTCTATGTTATATCCAAAATTAACAGCCCGTTTTGTCATGCAGTCTTTAATCTCTTCTTCTGTTTCAAATCTTAAATTTATATATAGTTTTGCTATTATATGCTCATCATTTGTACATAATTCAATTTCAAATTGTGTGTTGTATTTTTTCAATTCCCATCTGTCTTTTTATCCATGTTGAACCTTTCTTTCTTTAACTGTGCATATGAAAACCATTGAAAACTATGTCCTTCTCCAATTTGGTCTTTTGACTTCATCTTAATTTCTCCTTCATACTGCATTTATAAAACTTCATAGTTTCTCTCTGCTGTCTCTCTTCTATAAAATGCTTCCTATGCTCAGATCAATAAAAGTATCGTTGGTCACAGCCTCGATTTGTGCTTATTTCATATTCTCAATACGGCACTTCTTCACATAGTGATTTTTAAAATCTACATTAACTTTAATTTTGTCATGCCATGAAAACCCTTGCCAGCTCACTGCCCTCCTTTCTAACGTTGCCTTGCCTAGGTGTGTGACTTTCTACATAGGATCTTCTGTGTACAAAGGAAACCCAGCCATTTGTTTTTTCATCTCCTAAGCTTCAGGTTATGAGGAGAGAAAAAAAGATGGAGAAGACTTTACAATTTTCATTGGAAAAAGACATAACTTGGTAGTGCCCGATTTACTGGAAGGCTTGGATAGATCAGACACTTCAACAGCTTTGGGAGTTTCTTAATGTAGTTCAGGACTCTGTGATATTCAGTAGCTCAGAACTGAACTGTGGAGTCTCTGGTGCTCACTGAGTGTGGTTGTTTGCTTGCACGTTTGCCAACAATCAAACTCTGATAACACCACGGACTCCATTCTGCGATAAGCGTATTGGAAAGCCAAAAAGAAGGAAAGGAAAATCTCTTTTGTTTCATTCACATTAATATTTAAGGCTTAGTTGTCTGTGGAACAGAGCAAAAGGCTGGAAGTGGGGGGCAAAAGGGAAGGAAGGCTTTTTTCCTGCAGTAATTAATATTTTTAAACCTCTGTCAGCATTTGATAGCTATATTTTAAATTTTGCTTTTTAGTTTTAAGCATGTTTTAATTGGCTAATATATATACAGGGCTTTTTTTGTCCTAGAACACCCAGAATGGAGTTCTGGCACCTTTTTTGGATGGAACCTTGTAAGGTAGGCAAGGCGGGTTGTATGACGTGTGTGAGTTCCGGCACCTTTTTTTTTTTAACCTATTATTTTCTGCAGGTGTTTTAATGTGTATTTGTATGTCAGTGTCTTCTTAAAAGGGTTGGAGAAAATATACAAATGAACCACAGAAGTTGAGTAGGAAAATGCCAGGGAGGAAACCATGAAAGGAAGACCAGTTGCATTAAGCTCAGCTGAATTTTTCTGGAGGGATCCGCCTTGCTAGTACTGGATGCGGTTCTGAGTGGGCCCTTGGCTGTACGTAGCAAGAATTGCCCATGTGCAACAGTTTTGAGATATAGAAATATCTCAAGATGATAGATAGATGGACAGATCGATCTAGGCCTCCAAATATAGGCAATCTATATTTGCAAATTTGCCTACATGCTAAAATTTCTTTGTAACCCCAAAATCAATATTTGGAATGCCTTCGCAGTTATTCATGGTCACGCCTGCCTTCTGTCAATGATTTTGCTGGTTAAAATGGCCATCAAAAGTAAGGTCTTTTTTGTGCAAATTTTATTAAGGAAATTATTTTGCTTCTGTTTAATGACACATCATTTAATATATTCATTTTTACAAATGCTATGTCTGCTCTACCAAGGAAGATAGCAGTTAATTTGTCTTGCCTGCCAGATCTACTAAGACTAAGTCATTGAATTTTCCAAAATGACTTCATAGAGAAAAATATTTTTCTACTTGGAAACTTTAATCCAGGGAGAGGATACAAAGAATAAGCTGGTATAATGGTATAATGATTGAAAATCATCATTAAATATTGTAAAAATACCCCCCCCCTAAGTGCTGGGTTTTAAATGAGGAATGACACTAGTTGGTGGCCAAATGGGAGAGGGAAGTTGAGGGCTGTCAAGTGAGTGAAGATGGAGGAGTTTGAGTTGTTGCGTTTAACTGTGATCTTTTAGGACTTACTCTGCAGTTTTCTGTTTCTCACTTTAAAATCGTGGGAAACTGTACCTCTAGTTTTCAACAATCTCCAAGTGGAGATAGTTGGACTTCCAAGAAGAAATTAGAGTACAAATATCCTGAAACAGCACTGTTTTAAATAATTCCTCAAATTTGATAAAATGATAGCCAATTACTTTGGGACCTGTGTTAGAATTATGCTCGTGAATTGTGGAAGCACAATCATTAAATTGATGTTCACCTGTTTCACTGGGAATCCTTTTCCGAAGCACTTGCTTATGTAATAATAATAATAATAATAATAATAATAATAATAATAATAATAATAATAATAACAACAACAACAACAACAACAACAACAACGAGTTGGTAGGGACCTTGGAGGTCTTCTAGTCCAACCCCCTGCGCAGGCAGGAAACCCTATACCATGTCTCCTGATCTGTTTTTCCCTCTATTTCCAAACACTAATTGCTTCTTCTTCATGTGGCCTGCAAGCTCCACATATTTTACCATATCACATATCAGCAGACATTACCAGCTTCATAGGCCAATGTAGTGAATTATCACAAGATAACATTGTCAACGCTGCTAACATTGGATGTTCCTGCTTTGACAACTGATGAAAATGCAGCCATTTTCTCTTCTCCTTTTCTATGCTTTTTCTTGCTTTTAGGAATCAGGTGCAGCAGGGAGGAGGGTTGGAAGGAAAGCTCAGCTAGCCATAACGATAACACTGCTGTGGGAACCCAAGGACAAGCTGATAACGTTTTGGCGGGCTGAGGAGCTGGGGAGGAAGCCCACGCTTTTAACTAATTGGAGAATGTGCTTTATGACAGTTTATTAAGGGTGGGAATTGTACTTTGTTACTTTGTATCTGGGGGAAGGGAATCTAGTTTTTGGGTTCAACTATGTAGTGCCGATACTTTGTTTCCCGAATAAAATGTTCTTTAAGGAAGAATTTTGCCTTGAAGTTCTTTTGATGGGTTTCATCTATCGGAACCATGGCAAACATATTTCTAGCTACAGCCTGGGTGCAGTATATGGAAGACTAAGCTATTATTGAAGCTGTCATTCAAATTGGAGCCATTGGAGACAGCAGATCCATCCGGTCCAGGAAAAGGAGCAATGCTGAGCCAGGGACAGCTGGATGTCCCTCTCAGTGGGTTGCAAAGAAGATTGCAGCTATCTTTCTAAAATTGTATTCATGTGAACACTATTACTGCCATATTTAGAATAGAATAGAGCTGGAAGGGACCTTGGAGGCCTTCTAGTCCAGCCCCCTGCTCAAGCAGGAGAACCTATACCATCTCAGGCAAGTGACTGTCCAGTCTCTTCTTAAAAACCTCCAGTGATGGAGCACCCACGATTTCTGAAGGCAAGCTGTTCCACTGGTTAATTGTCCTCACTGTTAGGAAGTTTCTCCTTAATTCCAGGTTGCTTCTCTCTTTGATCAGTTTCCAACCATTGTTTCTTGTCCTGCCCTCTGGTGCTTTGGAGAATAATTTGACCCCCCCTCAGATACTGGAATGCTGCTATCATGTCACCCCATTTCTTCTTTTCTTTAGACTAGTCAAACCCAAGTCCTGCAGCCGTTCTTCATATGTTTTAGTCTCCAGGCTTTTGATCATCTTAGTTGCTCTTCTCTGTACTTTTTCCAAAGTCTCAACATCTTTTTTGTAGTTTGGTGACCAAAATTGGTTGCAGTATTCCAGGTGTGGTCTCACTAGGGTTTTATAAAGCGTAATAATACTTCGCGTGATCCTGATTTGTGTCAACATTTTGTCTAAAAAAGTGTCCCTGAAACTTTGCATTCTGAAACTGTCCCCAAGTCATCTGTTGATTTCCTTCTAGGCCTTTTCTTCATTAACATGCCACGTTTAATAAAGGGATAAGCAATTTAGAATAAATACATTTTAAAATCTATTTAAGAGAGTTGCTATTTACCTGTTCCCAGATGTACACCTAATTAATATATAGGTTTATGCATATAGCTATTCATCATATGGGTCTACTTGCATGAGCACAGTAATGGACAAGGAGAGACGTGTCACACAACGTGTCCAAACAACAAAGCGGGGGCCAGACTGGAACATTGATTAGAGTCTTTGATTGGAATTAGAATGACCATATGGTTCAATAGGTTGTTCAATAACCTTAGCTCCATAGAGCTTCCATGACAATTGACTGCCTATTATCTCTTAGGCCAACCTTCTTATTAGGTTACTTAAAGATTACTCCATAGATACAAAATCAATAAATCTGGAATGGCTGGCATGGCTACAGCATCTTGTAAGGGTCCACATGTGATGCCTGTCCTGGCTCTTCTTGAACAACTGCATTTAACCATCCTTTCAATGTCTCTTAATGCAACTACGTTCAGGTCAATTTATAGCACTAGGAGAAATAAAAAGGTTGGGAAAGATCCAGCATGATTAGATTGGTGGTATTACATCAAGGTAAATCCAGCAGAGTCTATTTTCAGACCAAAAAATGCCATCCAAAATTACTTGTCTTTGAGCCCATTCAAAGCTAGAATAAGATTGAACATAATAATGTGCATAGAGTAATTTTTCAGCTATAACACAACCTTCTGATCATGTTAGGTGGAAGTTGTAATCTATAAATCTAGATTAAAATACTAGATGGCCTACCCTTGCAATATTATAGGAGACTGGTCAAACAGTTGTGCAAATTTTATTAAGGATATTATTAGGCCTATTTTATGAATATTGTTCTACAGCTATCAATAGTAGCATGCTGGACCAATCTAATTTAATTTTGAATGTTATGTCGCTCATGATATCGCTCATGATATCTTCAGCTCCATCCAACCATGACTTATTTATTTATTTATTTTATTTATTTTATTAAATTTATATCCCGCCCTTCTCCTTGCGGACTCAGGGCGGCTAACAATCGGGTAAAAATACACAAATAACATTACAAATTTAAAAATTAGTTAAAAAGGAAATATTTAAATTTAATCTAATTAAAATATAATTAAAACCCCCTCTAAAAGTTTCCCCTAGGCCAGTCC
>NW_015387864.1:147072-163840 GCF_001527695.2 Protobothrops mucrosquamatus
GCTAACAATCGGGTAAAAATACACAAATAACATTACAAATTTAAAAATTAGTTAAAAAGGAAATATTTAAATTTAATCTAATTAAAATATAATTAAAACCCCCTCTAAAAGTTTCCCCTAGGCCAGTCCCGCAAGCTGGAATAACCATGTCTTAAGGGCGCGGCGGAAGGAAGGGAGATCAGGGATCACCCTGATCTCTTGGGGCAGTTCATTCCAGAGGGTGGGAGCTCCCACAGAGAAGGCCCTCCCCCTTGGGGTCGCCAGCCGGCACTGTCTGGCTGACGGCACCCTGAGGAGACCCACTCTGTGGGAGCGTACAGGTCGATGGGGGGTAATCTGCGGCAGGAGGCGGTCTCGAAGGTATCCGGGTCCGATGCCATGGAGCGCTTGAAAGATGATGGTCAGCACCTTGAAGCGCACCCGGAAGGCCACCGGCAGCCAATGCAGCTCGCGTAGCAGCAGTGTTACATGGGAGCGACGAGTCCCTCCCAACACCGCCCGCGCGGCCGCATTTTGGACTAGCTGGAGCCTCCGGGTGCTCCTCAAGGGGAGCCCCATGTAGAGAGCATTGCAGTAGTCCAGGCGGGAGGTGACAAGGGCATGAGTGACCATGCGTAGGGCGTCCCGGTCCAGAAAAGGTCGCAACTGGTGAATCAGGCGAACCTGATAAAACGCCCCCCTGGTCACGGCCGCCAACTGGTCATCCAGTGTCAGCTGTGGATCCAGGAGGACACCCAAGTTGCGTACCCGATCCGAGGGAGTCTTCTCTTTCCTCTCAACCCATTTACTTTTCATTCAAATGGCTTTGCAATTCAGTTTTCATTAATACTGTCCATATAACCAAAGCACCTCAACATATTTCTTCTATACTGGACTCAAACTTTTGCATTCAAACCATAACCATCCAATATCCATTTCAGTTACGGTCTTTGTAAATTCTCCATTACAATCCATTCAATCTCATTTCCGGATAACAAAAATGGGCAAACCCACTTTCTTATAGACAGGTATTTTAACTTCTTTCAACAAATATCTATTCACTGTAATACAATACTGTACTGAACCACATACTCTGCTTTACTTTTCCGTCAACATTTGCATGCCTTAACATTTCTTGTTCCATTTCCCCCTCTTTATTAAACATAGTACACAGTTTCACCTATTTGCTTTAGGTTTTTTTGCCATTTAGTTATAACTTGCAAAAAATATTTCATTTTCACTGTCAAAACCAATTCCCTATTTCTTGTATGCCTTAAATAAGTCCCATATAGTTTTCTGCATGCATATACAAAGGAAAGCGTTCCATACAGTTGTGGTTGCCATCTTGATTTTTTTGGATCATCACTCTTGGGAATCTTTTCTTGCTATCTTTTCATAGCCCCACACCAGCCTCCGGGTTTCTTCCCCAAAGTGCATGGCAGTATGTCAGTGAAGATTCTCAGTCACCCAGATAGAGTTGTCTGGAAGTTGAGCCATGGCAACTGGACATCTTTCCTTTTTTTGGTTTGAAACTTTTTGCTGCTTATCTAGGTCTGAAATGGTATAGGGTTTCCTGCCTGAGCAGAGGGTTGGACTAGAAGACCTCCAAGGTCCCTTCCAACGCGATTATTATTATTGTTGTTGTTGTTGTTGTTGTTTAGCTTCTTCAGTTTCTTATGGATGCTCTTGTTTCCAGACAAACTTTACAAACTACGTTTCCTATAGATTTTTCATTCACTCTTTCTACTTTTCTCCTGTGCAGAAGAACAATAAAACATTTTTCTAATTGCTAGGCACAGCTGCAGTCTTCATACACATATTACACACATTGCACAGTTACTCAATACACAAATTGTATCTACGTGTTAACATTTCTCCTGTTAAACTTCTCTACATTTCCCAACATTCCCTCAGCATTTATGATTTCCTTTTCATCATTAGTTTTCTAGAACACTTACGTTTATAGCATTCAACATATAACTGCCATTTTCTTAGAAACCTTTAAGATAATTGTTCCAGCATTCCCTCATTTCATTTCATTCGAAATAATTTTATCACTTTTATTGAAGGCTCCTTGCTTAGCCTCTTCACCACTTCCCAAACAATTCCCCCCCCTTAAAATCACTCTGCATGTTCTTTATCTCTTTAAATCTTAGCAGTCCTTGTTCTCTTCAACCACATTATCCTACCCATTATAGCAACTCCACATAGTTATGTGGTGCTCTGCAATATAGTCCTTTTCATTGTTCCAAGCAGCTTCCAGATCCTTTTTTCTTCTAATTAAGTTTTGCTTCCAGATAAATGTATACAGTATGAACTTGCATCTTCAGTCTAATAGTAGGGTCTTATATTGTTGTGAGTGTGACCAGAAATCCCACTGTACCCCATCATAGTTATTGATCGTACTTTTTCTTAATAGCTGCAGTTTGAACCAAACTATGATTTATTTATTTTTATCACACAACCCCTCAAATGGTCTAATTCGGTAACCAGGACACGTTTCTTGTATGAATACAGTCAGTGGAGAGCAACAGGTTAGAATCCTACTATCTCACCTAATATGATTCTAATCTACATTAGAGATTCCGAATACTAAAAATGAACATCTGAAGGGCAGTATTATGCAAAAAAAAAAAAAAAAGAGAGAGAGAGATAAGCTTTTATTTAGTCCTTTGGACTGAAAGATGGAAGAAACCTTCAATTACATAAATAATCATTCCTTCTATCCTGGAACAAAGCCATGCCAAGGTTTCTTTTCATCTAGCTGATAGTCCATTGTGGAACATCTGTCACCGTGTTTTAGAAATTATGGGGGGGGGGGAACCTTTCAGTTATGCTTTGATATTTCACTTTTTTTCCCCGTAGGTGCCCAGAGATTGTTGAACAGTGTCCAATAATAAATCTCACCCTGTCATTTCTTGTCTTCCCACAGGAACATATTTACAAGCTGATGAAGAGTGACAGCTATGCACGTTTCCTCCGTTCCAATGCTTACCAAGACTTGTTGCTGGCAAAGAAGAAGGTATCTATCGGGAAGGACATGCTTGCTTCTCCAGGTCCTTCTTGACTCCTGCCTGCTGCTGCTTGCCGCTGTGTGAACATGAATGTTCTGTTCTTTGTGAGGGGCCAAGACCTGTTCCCTTTCCTCATTCTGAGCATTGAGGACATGTCTTTCCCTCTTCCTAAAGCTCCATGTTTGGCATCCAAATAAACCACTTCAGTGTTCAGTGGAAGTGGCCATCCTCTGATAGGGAGATGAAACTGAAGCAGAAGCAGCTTCTAAGCTGGGTCACATGGTTTGTCATGAAGCCTTGTGAAAGTCTGCTCTTCTTAGCAGATGTCCATAGATTTTTCCCAATCTCGCTGCCCAGCATCCTTTAACTGAAGTTATCCAGGATTGACATGGCTGTCACTGAACAATGGCTCTTCTGCCATCTTTCAACATGAAGTGGCAAATTGCCATTCTAGGTACTTGCAGGGCACAAATACCATCTGTTTAATCACATTTACTGTTGTCATACAGCGTAGCAACCATTGGAAAGCAGGGCACCATCCCCTTCTGTTTAATCTCATGGTTATTCTTGTGATGCCTCACCTGAAGCCTTCCTCTTGATTTTCTATCAGCTTTTGATTTTCTGTGAATGCCATTCCCTTCCACCAGCACTTTCTGTACATAGACTTTTGCTATTATTTTTAATTTTAAACAAATACTAAACACAACTCTGATTATATTCCTCCCATCTTATTATTTTCTTTTCATATCAGCATGCTGTATTGTTTTCTTTCCTTTCTATATAAAACAACAAAGGGCTTCTTGAGAATCCTAAATCAGGCATTTAGGAATAAATGGGGCAGAGAGCTGATATACTTTGATTTTCATCTGTGGCTAGGTTTAAATAATATATACCCACCTGAAAGGATTTCCCACTTCCCATATTCAATTTTATATATATGCTTTTATACAGAGATTTAGAGATTGAGTCTTCTGCTTTGTCTATTTGGCTCTCTGCTTTCCTCTGCCAGTTGCTGCTTTCCCATGATCCCATAATTCAATCAGCCTAATCAAATCTCTGTTGCAATGCCAACAGGATCAGAAATCTTAGAACCTATTTCTGACAAGCTACCGGTTCCCTGTATGCCCGGGAACTCTGAAGCACAGTTGGTGATCATGAGCAAAGCTTTGATGCTGACTGGATAGGGTCACTCTCTCCTGAGCAGGGGAGATGTGTGCATAGAGCTCTTTTTGGCAGTGAAATAGAGATCTACGTATGAGGCTATTTTTGGTACAAGTTTTTGCTAGACATTTACCATCTGTATATTTCTATGGACTCACAAATAGAGAACTGCTAGGTTGGATAGAATATGTGGAATACTTCAGTGACATTCACTGAACCCTTCAGTGCTTCCTTTGCATCAAGAGTTTGCAAGTGTTCCTCAGAGTTATATTTTACACGCTGATTGCTCTTGTGAGAGCCATATAGAGGTTGTGAACTGAAGAGACATTGTCACGTCCAAGAAATGGACTGCAGGGGGCTTTCAACAGCAGATGTGTTATTAAGTCTGGATGGTGTGGGGAAACAGAATCCAATGGCCATTAGACCATTTTTACTGAATCTAATTTGGTGGTTTTTCTTTATACTGATGTTAAGCTCTTGCGTAGGTCTGCATAGCTGGTGGGCTGTATTCAGTGTTGTGGCTGTGGCTGAGATAGGATAGCTTCAGTGGGTATCTTGAATGTTAGATGATTGGTCATAAGTCCTGTTGACTTTCTCTGTTATGGTCCCATGACAAAAAAATATCAGATTTCATTCAATGAATTTAACATAGTGCTTGTGTTGGATGTCAAAGTACAGCCCCAAATCCTGACTCTACACAATAAATATTTATAGATAAGTATCTATAGCACGGTTGTCTTATGGTGGTTATGAGTAGATTGGATTCACCAGCTACTGTCTTTTTCAAAGATGGGATTATATACAGTACATCCCTTTTTATAGAGCAGCATGCTCTGAAGGTTGAAAAAAGCCTTCATGGTAAGAGCAATTTAGCAGTGGAGCTTTTGTCCAGAGGAGACATGGCAGATGTTGGTGCAGATGTTCAAGCTAAGGTTGGAGGACCATCTGTTAAGATGCCTTAACCTTCTGCATGGAGGGGATTCGACTTGATGGTTTAAATGGGCTCTTTCAACACTATGGTTTATGATTCTTAAAAAGAAGTAAGGAAGAGGGATTGGGGAATGCGGCATTACATGGATTTAGCTTTCCTGATGCTGTCTTTTCATTTTATTCCCCAAACAGAGAAGGGTACCTATGAGCATTAGTATAGCAAAATAAGATGTATTTAGTCCCTTAAAAATGTTCAAAAGACTCAGGTCAAAGAAGAAAAAGAAACCAGTTCAGAAGAAGTTCTAAGTTTATGCTAGAGATGTCTGTTGAAACCCAACCCCTGAATCCTGACTGGCAGGGAAAATGCTGAGTTAGTTAAAATTGATGGCTCCCTATTGTTCTGAAAGCTGAATGGGCAAAAAGGTGATCTGCAAGTATTTATCTTTCTTGACATAAGAATCAAAGAGGCCTCATCCAAGTTTGTCTCATCTATCAGAATGTGGAAGTGAAGAATCTAGCAGTGATGAAAGAGACTTCACATGTAACAGGCCTGTTGATGTGATGCAAATTAAATCATTTGCATCATATATAAGATAACATCATTACACAAATTATGTAAATGATGGCAGTGGCATACTTATATGTGTGAGCAATGAACATTTACAAATAATAATCAACTTCTCCAAGTTGGCCAGTTAAAACAAAATTACACTATATTTCAAACCATGTCATTTTAACATTATTTTTTCCTCTCGGTATACAGCATTCATTCACCAGGACTCCTTTTTTCCTATCTATACATGGCTTGAGATAGTTATTCCTTAGATTATTCCAATTAATTGCATGGTTTTTTTCCCCCATAGTAAGGTTTTATTGCTACCGCAAGCTCAATTTTAGCTCTAGATAGTTTTAAATCCATGTATCTATTTCTTTACAAGAATGTCCATATGTGAGGTAATGACTCTTTGACAATAGATGCTTTAAAGGACTCAGTACTGGCAGATTGGAGCAGGGAAAAGAAAGGAAGAACAAAGAGCTGAAAAAGTAAACATATGGATCCACGTATTCTCATCTAGTTTCCCCGCAGCTAACTAGAGTGAAGGATTTCCTAATTATTTTAACTCTGTGTAGCCATGCCCAATGGCTGGTTGCAACAGTGAGTTGTCTTGTTGTCTTGTAGTTGTTCTTCCTTCCTTTACATTTTAAGGAGAAGGGTATGTTTGAAAACTACATGAGCCACTCCCTGTCTATTTATACATGTGGATTCTATATTTACAGTAATTAAATATATTGCATCCAGACTTCAGTGGGTAGAATTGTTCTGTTTGTAAATAGCCTTTAGGAGTAATATAGTGTTTAGGGCTGTAAGCTCAATACAACTATAGTGGATGTTCCTTCACTCAGTCAGTCATCCCTGGCAGGCCAATTCCAATCGTGTGAAATGGCCTAGGTCAGAGAGTCTTAGTAGGGGGAAAAAAACAGTTGCAGCATTCCCTAATTTGACAACCTCCTGATATGATGCATTTCCTAGAATTTCCAACCAGTGCTGGAAAATTGGGGAAGACTAAAACAGCATGCAAACATGCGAACATTGTGTGGTTTCACATGCAGTTGACATTTAACCTGGCACCTTCAGTTCTAATATCACAGTTGCTTCATTACATAAGTGTTTACAGAGTATGGCACCTAAACAGATTTGGTCTCAAACACACACAAACGCACACAGCTCCAATCTGTTTCAGGTGCACACAGGTTTCAGTTCTCAAAAAACAAAAACCTGCAATGCTTCACATGAGAATTCCATGTACAAATATATGTACATATCATTTGAAAGTTTCTCCTGCTTCCCTATTTTTTAATTGTTGCAGATTTGGAATCCTATTTTTTCCCTTTCTACTTAAATGCTTTACAAGAAGTGTTAGGAAAGGGAACATGAACATACTGTCTTCTGGAAACAGAACTTTTGTGAACACAAAATTAGCACACAAAGTGAAACTTTGCAATTAGAGTCACTATACTTTTCCCTGGTATTATACACCATTGTTTTTTTCCCTAAGGAGGCAGGAAAAAGTGGGTTGGTGTCTTAAAGTCCTGGGAATCCAGCTTCAGCTTCACTCTCAACCATGAAAGCTGAGTATGACTTTGGACCACTAACTTTCTCCAAATTTAATATAATCTATTTAGAGCATGGGGAAAACTGGAAGGGCTAGTGTAGTAAATGAGATATAATTTGACTAATAATAAGTACAGTACATAAACAGAAATTAGGAACTAAAACTGAGTGCTGGTTTTTCTGTTCTCAAAATAGTCTGTGCTGATTTAGTAATAATGCCAAATGTATGCACAAATTCATCATTCACTCCTGAAACTGGTGAATTGACTTAGGTCATATCTTGATGGGTTTGCCCCTGAACATTACAATTCCTTCATTCAACTAAATGGCCTGTTTGCTGGGAAATTATCCTTTCATTCATATTTAATAAGATTTGTTTTCTGCCAAATGAGCTGAATCATGTTTCCCTGGAGGACAGTAATACAGCTATAGTGTTGGTGAATTTCTTATTATAGTAAAATTCCTGTATTTATAGTTGCAGCTTCCAAATAACAAAAATAACAAATAATAGTAATGTGATTGTTTTGTATGTAGCCTAGCAAAACCTTTATGCCAACAGCAGTTTTATGCATAATTTCTTGGGAGTAAGTCTAGCTGAGCACAATGGGATTCATTTTGAGTAGATCACCACAGCACAGCAGTTCCAAAGGATCAAGTTAAGCAAAAAGCAGATAACCTGATCAATTTTCATATAAACATCCAACACATCAGAAAGGAGTATCATTTTATTTGTAAGCCTCTTGGATTTGATTTTGTCATTGAAAAGTAAAATAGAAATGTCCACATAAGTAAATTTGGAAAAGAGGAATAGGATAAGACTCATATCCTCTTTTATTCTATTCGGTTCTACCTCAGGCTTTTCTTGCGTACATACAGACACAGAGAGAGTGGATTATTCCATCATAAATCCAGACCACTACCTTCTGACTGAAAAATGATGGTTTTCTTCTAAAAAGAGTTGACTTGACAGATGCAGAATGCATCATTATATCTGATTTTCTTGATATATGTAACTTTGGCTAGATGTCCATAGCTACATTTAAAAAAAAAGGAGAGCAACATTTCCCAAAAGAAAAGCAGTTAAGGAATGATTGCACAAAGTTCTTGCTTTGCTCTTGCGAACAGCACTTGCCCTATGTTTGAGATGTTTAATATATTTTTTTTTGTTTTCTTTTGCTAACACTTCTAAAGCCAAAGTTAGCTGAAGAGTTTTTTTTTTTTTGTTCTGATTTTTTTTTTTGGCATTTTTCCCCCCCTTCTTAACTTTTTTTTCCCCCTTCTAAAGCCCGAGAACGAGCAAGCTCGTAGAACTTCTCTAGAAAAGTTCACTCGCAGTATGGTAAGTTCATTTGTTTTTGGTTATGTTCGTTCCTCTTCCCTCTTCTGTTTAGCGTTTACTTTTACTTTGGAAACTTTTTTTTAGCTCCTCTGTAGTATCCTTCAGTCATGGCAATGCAATCAAAAGGCAGAATTTCAAGCTCCACATTTAAATTAAACAGCCAGCTCTCTGATCTGCAGTAGGAAGCTCCTCACAAAGCAGGATAGAGTCTGGTTTTTTCCCCTCCTTCCCCTGCAGTGGTCATGTGTGAATGCTCAGAGAGCCCTGTTCCCATGACATTTCTCCCTCTTTTCAATTTATCCTTGATGAGAGCAAGGAAGATGCACACATAGCTTCTATTCTCTGTAACATTGTGTACAATGTTGGTAACATGCACAACGCTTCCACTTACATTGCCTTGTAGAAAAAGAGGGTGGGGTCATTTGGGTCCAGAAGAAGGCAGGGGCCCTGTGAAGGATCAGATTTCTGTTTATTTCCATAGCATCAGTACATGAGGTATTGTGGATTCTTCTACTAATCAAGTAAGTACTCTATGGATGTTAGTTTACACCAGGGGTAGTCAACCTTGGCTCTTTTATGACTCGTGGACTTCAACTCCTAGAATTCCTGAGCCAGCACAGCTGGCTCAGGAATTCTGGGAGTTGAAGTCCACGAGTCATAAAAGAGCCAAGGTTGACTACCCCTGGTTTACACAAACAGTGACTTTAATGCATGGATTAGGCTGGCCTCAGTTATACTTCTTTCTTGGTATCTCGTTTTCAATGTTTTATCAAAGACTAATGAATCTATTTCCAAACAATCCGCTAATAACAGCCAACTAAACACTTTTATTTGTTATCAACACAGAATGCAATTGTGGTATTAAAAATCTATTACACTTCTGTTGACCAACTTAGGTTTCTCAAACATTTTCTTAGAAGGGAACCCAAAAGACTAAAGCTTACAGTACCATGAACTATTGTAGGAAAAGAAAAAAAATGAGCTTCCACACATTTAATTAAAAACACTTTTTTAAAATGCAGTTGCTGCTAGAGCTCCTTGGCAAATTGCTTCAGAAAACGAGGCATATTCCATGAAAACAGGAGATATGGGAAGCATATACTGAATTATATTTATGTATTTCATTTATTTATCTAATTTCTACAGCCACCCATCTCAATTCAACTGACTCAATAACCCAACAATTAATCATAAAAACAGTAAAGATTAATATAGGCAAATGAGAATTATCATAATTTGTCAGAGTTTTACAGCTTTCCAGCGCAAAAATAAGCCCCAAAATAAGCACACATTCAAAATGAGCAGGAGGCATAGTTTAGAAAAACTTTATCTATAAAATATGTATAAACATGATGCATACAGTTTCATTCAGCTCTGGGGAACATCAACAACTCTTAACTTGGAGATCAGGAAAAAAAACACAGAGAAGACTAAGACATGCCCAGACCTAGGCTGGATCACATGCCTCAAACAACCAATACTGTGTCTTAATCAAAAAGAGTTCTGGTTTGTTGCTATGGCTATTCCAGTTCATAAAATTTCTTACATAGTGACACTCCTCCCTTTATGACTGGAATAGACATAAAACCAAATAATTTAATACTCTTCCCATGGTGTACTCCACCCAATGGCTTGGTCATTACATCTGCCAGATTGTCATCCGAAGAACAATGAAGCAAGCAAATTAGTTTACTTTTGATGGCTTCTCTGACATTACAATACTTAATGTCCACATGCTTGCTTCTACTTTTCACTCTGTCACCTGTTGCCATTTTAATGCAAGCAGCATTATCTTCAAATACTGTTACAGCTTCTTTAACTTCTATACTTAAATCCTTTAACAGCTGTACATACCAGGTTACCTCTGAACAAAGTTCAGACAGAGCAATAAATTCTGTCTCCACAGTAGAAATAGCTACAGTTGTTTGTTATCTGGACTTCATTGTTGGGTAACACTTTCTTTTTGTATACCCATTTACATCCTACAGCTTTCTAGCCTTGTGGTAAAGCCATAGAGGTGAATACTGTATGTTCATCCATGGGTTTCATTTCTTTGTCCATGGCCTCTTTCTACTTCACTTGCTCCACTTTGGGTAGTGCCAATACTTTCTGATAGTTTCTTGGCTCATACCAGACATTACACACCTTTACTTTCCCAGCAGAATACCTGTCAGGTGGAATCCCCTTGTTCCATCGCTCTGACATGTGTGACATTGACTGCTCTTGACTGTCAACCCTTTTCTGCTTCACATCAAAGTCACCATCTTCTTCTGACTCCTTTTCTTGTCCTTTTTTAGATTCTCCTCCCTGAACGCTGACACAATCACTAAGTGAGTCACCATCACTAAATGGATCATCCCCAGAACTGGCATCAATTCTGCTCCAATTCTGCTCTGCAAAGCTAGCAGATCTGGAAATTACTATACTTCTGCTCCCATCACTAAAGCGATAGCTCTTTGAGCCAGGCTCATAGCCTATAAACCTGAGCTTTCTAGCCTTTGGCTATCCTTTTTTCCTAATTGTCTTTGGAATATACACCCATGCATTGCTTCCAAACACCTTTAAATGTGCTAGAGATGGCTTTCTCCCATATAGGACAGCATATGGAGTATCATTTATAGAGGAACTCCACAGCCTGTTGACCAAATAATTAGCAGTCAACATGGCTTCACCCCAATATGACCTGCTCAGACCAGAATCCTCCAGCAGTGAGTCTTTCATGGTCTGCAAGATTCCATTCTATCTTTCAGCCATGCCATTCTCAGCTGCTGTGTACTGTGCATCTGTGTCGTATTCCTAGCTGTCCCAACCACTGTTGAAAACTTGTTGACATGAATTCTGAACCCGTCAGTTTGCAGCTGGCATACCTGTTGCCTATATCTTCTTTCTGCAAAGCTCACCCATTGCTTGAACTTCTGCAGCACCTGCTTTGCTCTTAAGCAAATAGCAGAACCCAAATCTGCTATGGTCATCTACAATGACTAGTGCACACCTGGCTCCTCCCAAGCTGGCTTGCATTGGTCCTACTAAATCTGCATGCACCAGCTCTAGAACCAGCTCTCGATGATTTACATACTGCACAGTCTAAGTATGACTTACATGCTTTCAAGGTTAATCCCTCTGCAAACTCTGGCATCCTATGCAACACTCTGAAGCTGGCATGGCCAAGCTTTCTGTGCAAGAGATGAATGCCTGAATCATGTTGTGCCACATTACCAAATGTTTGGGCACATTGAATCTTTTGTGCCTGCAACACATAAAGATTATCCTGCTTTATGCCCTGTGCACATACACTCCCATTTCTTTTTATGAGACATTTCCCATCTACAAATGTGGTCTCAAACCTTGTTTGTCCAGACTGGAGACACTTAGTAAATTATGCTCCATTTCAGGCACATATAATACATTATTAAACCTTTCTTCCAGACATGGAATCAGCACACTGCCTTTCCTCATAACTTTTGCCTTCTGGCCATTTGCTAAGGCCACTGCATCTCCTCCAGTTGAGTCCAATCTGGAAAACAACTTAGAATTATTAACAATTATTTGACTAGCCCCACTGTCCATTAACCATTTGTCTCTGCTATTATAATAGCTAACTTTTGCAACAGCAGCTTGTCTGTTTGCTGTTCTTCTTCCTTGTAAACAGTCTTTCTTTAAATGAGTTTCAGCCCCACACATGAAACATTTCCTTTTCTCCTGTTCTTTCCTCTTGGGAATTCTCTCCTGAGATGTAATGCAATCTCTGCAGACAGCAGGTCTGCTGCTTTGCTCTCTTTCTGCTCCTTGGACCCCCACCCCAGGAATTTCTCCTTGAGGCTTCTTCTAAAATGGTGTTTCTGTTCTTCAGAAATCAAACAGGCTTTAAGTGCTTCCATACTTAATTCTGTTCTGGTCTGCATTCAAAAACAGCTGAAATGGCCCATGTTTCATCAAGACTATTTAGTACCAACAGCACCTTCTGAGATTCAGGAAACTGCATTCCTCGCTGTTTTAATTCAACAAACAGTTTCTGCATGTGGAACAAATACTCTTCTCCACTCTCATGTGGCAGCAGCCGGACTCTGTACAATTGCCTCGATAATTGCACTATATTGCATGCTGACTCACTCACATGGACACTTCTCAACTTCAGCCAAACCTCTTTTGCAGTTTTTAAGTCAGCTACATTTAAGAATTGTTCATCTTCCATACTTGAGATGATGTAAGCCAATGCCTTATCATGCCTCCATTGATCTGTAGCTGCTAATTGCCCCTGGGGTGGATTAATCACAATATCCCAGAGCTCCTTAGCCTTCAGGAAGCATTCTATTTTTGCAGCCCAAATAAGATAATTCTTTTGTCCCAATTGAGGCAGAGAGCTCTCCTTTAAATCAGCCATCCTGCAAGCCTTCAGCTGAGCAGCCTCTGCCTTTTTCTTGTTTATTTAACTCAGACAGTCCTTCAGCTTAATTACAGCTCCGTGTTGAGCCTCAATCTTTTTCTTCAGTCTGAACGGTGTGCAAGGGCTGGCTGGCATCTGGGCTCATAACCTGTTGGAGTTTTACAGCTTTCCAATGCAAAAATAAGCCCCAAAATAAGCACACATTCAAAATGATCAGGAGGCTTAGTTTAGAAAAACTTTATGTATAAAATATATATAAACATGATACATACAATTTCATTCAGCTCTGGGCAACATCAACAACTCTTAACTTGGAGACTAGAAAAAAAAATGCAGAGAAGACTAAGACACTCCCAGACCTAGGCTGGATCACATGCTTCACACAGCCAATACTATGTCTTAATCAAAAACAGTTCTCATTGGCTGGTTTGTTGCTATGGCTATTCCAGTTCATAAAATTTCTTACACAGTGACATAATTACATAAAAATTAAGAAGGCAACCAGGTAATGGATCCCCTAACAATTTCAGGACTCCAGGGACATCATTAGATCTTTAGAATCTTACAAAAGGCTAACTGAGTCAGGGCCATCCTGAAGGAAGAATATTCCACAGGGCAGGGTCTGCTGCTAAGAAGGCAGAATGTTTGGTTTCCATCAGCCAACATTCCTTGGCTGATGGGGCTCATAACATCCCCAATCTGCTAGAGCAAACTGGACAGGTAAAAATTCAGGTTGATCCCTTAGATAATCTGGTCCCAAGCTATGTTACATATTTATTCAGTTTCTATTGGATAGATAAGAGAGGGGCTAAAAATTGTGCTATACAGTATTGGAGTACTTAAATTACTATATGAATTTAGAGAACCATAAGAATTATTCAGCAAAATACTCTCCATTCAATAAAAACACAAGAAACTTGCTGGACCAGGTCAAGTCAGAAATGTATGCCTCTGATTCTGGAGATAGTATATGGATCAGATTTTCCCAGCTTTGTGATCTTGAAATATGTTGGACTTTAGTTCCCATCATTCCCCACAATTCTGAGGTGCTCTAAGGTAAATAGAGATAGTAGAGATTTATCCTACAACATACAATTTAAGAACTGCAACATCCACTATGTAGGACAAACAGGCAGAAAACTGGCAGAACGCATCCACGAACACCAACTGGCAGTCATAAGGCATGACAAAAATTCTTTAATTTCACAACATGTAAGCAGATTTAATTATAGTTTCAATTGGGAAAATGTGACAATCCTAAACCAGGCCAAATTCAAAAATGCCAAGGAATTTCTGGAAGCCTGGCACTCTGACAAATCAGCAATCAATAGACACATAGACATTAACAACATCTATAGACTATGCAAAAGAGACAATCAACTAGCCAGACATGTCAAACACAAGGCCAGATGTGGCCCGAGATTGCCGATATTTGGCCCGCAGGGATGCCCAAAGATAGCGAGGGACTGGCCCCTGCCACCCTGACCCCGGAGGCGGTGAGCATGCGAGAGCCAACGGCATCTGGCAGCAGAAGCTGCGTAGCCCACTGTGAATACTGGGCCGGCCCTCCAGCAGCACTGTGGCAGCACCAGCAGCGTGTGGACTCAGGGGTGCATGTGATGCAGACCGCCAGACATGCCTATTCCATCGCATCTCTTTTCAGTTGGAGAGCAGGTCGCCACTGGTCATCACCTCACGGGTCTTGCCCTTGGCCTGTGGGTGGAGTGCATTCCCCTTGTGCCCCTCAGTACCAGCCTCAGTTGCCAGCCACTTGCTCAGGTCCATTAGGCTGCCACCCAGAGCTGCAGGCCCACCCGCACAAAGGAGATGAAGTGGTTGGCTAGGAAGCCCCCGAGTAGAGGTGATAGAGCACGCCCAGGGCCAGCAGACAAAAGGCCACCCTGAGCAGGGACAGCCAGATCCCCATTGGTGCCATGGCCACCCAGGCCCACAAAGATGGGGGGAGGCAAGCAATCCTGGCTGGGACTGGGCGGCCATGGCACCGATGGGGATCTGGCTTTCTCCACTCAGGGTGGCCTTTTGCTTGCTGGGTGTGGGTGTGCTCTACAATATCTACTTGAGCTTCCTAGCTGGCCACTTCACCTCCTTTGTGCTGGGTGGGCCTGCTGCTCTGGGCAGCAGCAGCAACCTTATGGACCTGCACAAGCTGCTGGTGGTGGCGGCCCGAGGTGGGGCCAAGGTGCATCAGGTGCGCGAGGGGAACAGGCTCCACACGTGAGCCAAGGGCAAGATCTGAGAGGGGGCTGAGGAGATGGCCAGTAGCAATCTGCTCTCCAACCGCAAGCAAAAACAGATGGGGTGGAATAGGCGGTCTGCATCACGTAGTTCCCCCTCCCCTCCTCTGCCTGCTGCTGGAGGGCTGGCCTGGTATTTGCAGTGGGCTGATCAGAGTGTGCCAGTCAAGGGGCCCGCAGGCTGTGGCTGTTGATGGACACCTTAGGGCCCCATGCGCTTGCTGGCATTTGTGTGTGGGGGCCGATGGTGTCAGGCAACTGCCCCGGCCCCTGCCTCACTTTGCCTTACCCCACAGCACCTCATTGCACAGGATGAGCCTCCTGCCCAATGCTCCACCACCAGAGGCCCCTGGATGTCCCCCAATCCTGCCTAGCCCCCACAGGCATCCCCCCACGAGCAACATCGAGGTGGCCATGCCCACTCTGGCCACGCCCACCTAGCCAGCCGTGACCACTGCAGCCACACCCACCCAGTCCCCCTGAGGGTACCACAATGCTGATACGACCCTAATGAAATTGAGTTTGATACCCCTGAACTTAACCTCAAAGAGAAAAAGACTCCCGTACCTCCCATACCAGTAATCAGCACTCAGATAAGCGTAGATTAACTCCAAGGTCAACTTCAGACCTACAATCAAGTAAGCAACACCTCAATCAAGAAACTGCCAAAGAGCCATTAGTAAAACACCCAACCAGACAGGCAAGACACCAGAATATAAACAGACAGTAAACAGCGCTCCTTACTAGCACTGATGATGCTACCTAGTTAGGGTAATAAAAGGTTTGCAAGAAAACAAGCAAGCTCAGAGAACACCAAGGACCCCTCATTTCAACCCTGAGCTACAAATATTCTCCTTCATTAGATTTATCTTGAATAATGAATCCTGCTCCCCTTTTAAAGAGGAAGGCATCACTGGCAGTAAACATCATGGCAAAGTAATATACTCATTTTATCAACCCTGACTCTCTCCCTGCATCTCACAGAACAGGGATGAGGAAACTGTCTCTCCATGGGACTGCGTTTCAATTTCTCATCGTTAGCCACGTGTCCAGGTTTTGCTGAGTTACATTCCAACACCTGGAGGGCCATATGTTTTCCACCTATAGCTTGACAAACTGATGCCTTTGTGTCTCCCACCTCCCATATTTATCTTCATTCTTTTCATTTTTATAATTCATTCTGATTGGTCTGGATTACCATTAGGGAAGCTTTAAAATGCAAGGCATCTGCCATCCAGTATATAGTTAGGATGCTGGAGTGGGGATTGCACCCAGGGAAGGTCCCTGAATGGCTTTGGGCCAGTTTTATGTCTTAGCCCCATAGGATATTGTTGTGGGGTTAAAAAAAATACTGGAAAAGGAAGTGCTTGTGGCAGTTCACTACAGGTAGTCCTCGACTTATGACTATAATTGACTGCAAAATTTCTGTTGCTAAATGAGACATTTCTTAAGTGAATTTTGCCCCATTTTACAACTTCTCTTGCACGGTTGTTAAGTGAATCTGGCTTCCCCATTGACTTTGCTTGACAGAAGATCGCTAAAGGCGATCACATGACCCCGGGACTCTGCAACCATCATAAGTATGAATCAGTT